>NW_027254280.1:0-6127 GCF_044704955.1 Pristiophorus japonicus
CACTGCTAGACCGTGTCCCACCCCCCCCCCCACTGCTAGACCGTGTCCCCCCCCCCTCCCACTGCACCGTGTCCCCCCCCTCCCCACTGCTAGACTGTGCCCCCCCGCCCCTCCCACTGCTAGACCGTGTCCCCCCCCTCCCACTGCACCGTGTCCCCCCCCCTCCCACTGCTAGACCGTGTCCCACCCCCCCCCCACTGCTAGACCGTGTCCCCACCCCCCCCCACTGCTAGACCGTGTCCCACCCCCCCCCCACTGCTAGACCGTGTCCCCCCCCTCCCACTGCTAGACCGTGTCCCCCCCCCTCCCACTGCACCGTGTCCCCCCCCTCCCACTGCTAGACCGTGTCCCCCCTCCCACGCACCGTGTCCCCCCCCTCCCACTGCTAGACCGTGTCCCACCCCCTCCCACTGCTAGACCGTGTCCCACCCCCCTCCCACTGCTAGACCGTGTCCCACCCCCCTCCCACTGCTAGACCGTGTCCCACCCCCCTCCCACTGCTAGACCGTGTCCCACCCCCCTCCCACTGCTAGACCGTGTCCCCCCCCTCCCACTGCTAGACCGTGTCCCCCCCCTCCCACTGCTAGACCGTGTCCCCCCCCTCCCACTGCTAGACCGTGTCCCCCCCCCCCACTGCTAGACCGTGTCCCCCCCCCCCACTGCTAGACCGTGTCCCCCCCCTCCCACTGCTAGACCGTGTCCCCCCCCTCCCACTGCTAGACCGTGTCCCCCCCCTCCCACTGCTAGACCGTGTCCCCCCCCTCCCACTGCTAGACCGTGTCCCCCCCTCCCACTGCTAGACCGTGTCCCCCCCTCCCACTGCTAGACCGTGTCCCCCCCCTCCCACTGCTAGACCGTGTCCCCCCATGTAAGTGTCCCCCCCCCTCCCACTGCTAGACCGTGTCCCCCGCCCCTCCCACTGCTAGACCGTGTCCCCCCCCTCCCACTGCTAGACCGTGTCCCCCCCCCTCCCACTGCTAGACCGTGTCCCCCCCCTCCCACTGCTAGACCGTGTCCCCCCCCCCCCCCCCTCCCACTGCTAGACCGTGTCCCACCCCCCCCTCCCACTGCTAGACCGTGTCCCCCCCCCTCCCACTGCTAGACCGTGTCCCACCCCCCCCCCCCCCTCCCACTGCTAGACCGTGTCCCACCCCCCCCCCCCCCCTCCCACTGCTAGACCGTGTCCCCCCCCCCTCCCACTGCTAGACCATGTCCCCCGCCCCTCCCACTGCTAGACCGTGTCCCCCGCCCCAAACCCCCCCTCACTGCTAGACTGTGTCCCCCCCCCTCCCACTGCTAGACCGTGTCCCCCGCCCCAAACCCCCCCTCACTGCTAGACTGTGTCCCCCCCCCTCCCACTGCTAGACCGTGTCCCCCCGCCCCAAACCCCCCCTCCCACTGCTAGACTGTGTCCCCCGCCCCAAACCCCCCCTCCCACTGCTAGACTGTGTCCCCCGCCCCAAACCCCCCCCTCACTGCTAGACAGTGTCCCCCGCCCCAAACCCCCCCTCACTGCTAGACCGTGTCCCCCGCCCGTCCCAACCTCCCTCCGATACCCACCTCCACTGTCCACTCCCCACTTTCCACCCAATCACAGCAACCCCCCCTCCACCAACCCCACTGATACCCGTCTCCACCATCCACAACCCCCCCACCCACTGCTACTCCCCTCCTCTGTCCCCCCCGCCCCCACCAAAGTTACCCAGTCTCCTCCACCATACACTAACCCCCACAGCCTTTATTACAGGAGGATTTAGAGTAAAGACGTCTTGCTGCGATTATATTGGGCCCTGGTGAGACCACACCTGGAGTATTGTGCACAGTTTGGGTCTCCTTACCTAAGGAAGGATATACTTGCCATAGAGGGAGTGCAGCGAAGGTTCACCAGACTGATTCCTGGGATGGGGGCATTGTCCTATGAGGAGAGATTGAGCAGACTGGGCCGATATTCTCTGGAGTTTAGAAGAATGAGAGGTGATCGCATTGAAACAGACACAATTCTTACAGGGCTTGACAGGGTAGATGCAGGGAGGGTGTTTCCCCCCCGGGCTGGGGAGTCTAGAACCAGGGGTCACAGTCTCAGGATAAGGGGGCGGCCATTTAGGACTGAGATGAGGAGGAATTTCTTCCCTCAGAGGGGGGTGAATCTTTGGAATTCTCTGCCCCAGAGGGCCGTGGGGGCTCAGGCATTGAGTATATTCAAGGCTGAGATCGATAAATTTTTGGATATTACGGGAATCAATGGATCGGGCGGGAAAGCGGAGTTGAGGTCGATGACCAGCCGCGAGCTCATTGAATGGCGGAGCAGGCTCGAGGGGCCGAATGGCCTGCTCCTAATTCTTATAGACTGTGCTGGGTCACACTTCAGTGCAGTTCAAAGGAATACAGAGGCACTGAAGAAAGTGCGGGGACATTTTTTTTTTTTTTAACAAGGACAATCCCAGAACTGAGTGTTTATAAATCTTCAGGAAGGACTGAACAGGCTCGAAGGGCCGTATGGCTGACTCTTGCTTCTATTTCTGATGTGCTTGTGTCATCCCAGGCAGTCCCTCGAAGCGAGGATGACTTGCTTCCACGCCCAAAAAGGGATGAGTTCACAGGTGTTTCAATATTCCGGATCCCGAACTACATCCCGAAGGGTGGAAGATGCCTGTGGGTGGATTGTTTTAACGTGGGGTGACCGTTGCACACCAGCCACCACACGGGGCTTGACAGAGCGAGGTCTGGGTCCAGGGGCAAGGGTTGAACCAGGACGACTGGAGACCAGCTCTGCTGCACGGACCCAGTGCGCCCACATATCGCACACAGTGTGGGCTGGGGCCCGTGCTGCCCCCTGGGCCCTCGGCTCTCCTGGGCCCCGATCACATCGCTCCACAGTCTCTCGCTGCTCCTTCACCCACGATGTACAGGAGGAACGACCACGGTCACAGTAACCAGACAGTTTGACAGCCGGTGCGAGCGTCCACATCATTCCCCACCCCCCCCCGCCCCCGCCCCGCCCTTGTCTCTCGGGCACTTGTTCCAATTTCACTTTTTGGAGCTGCGTAGATTTCAGTCCCTGAAACCGCGCTTGTGTATCATTGTGGTGAATGTGCGCCGGGGGCCGATATCTCCTTTCCCAGAACTGAACGCAGCAGCAACTGCAGAAATTGATCCGATCTCCAGCGCGGTCAACCAACGAATCTGCTGACTCCGGGGAAACTCCCCTGCGGGGGGGGGGGTTACTGCTTGGTGGAAGAGACGCCCCCACGGGCGGGTCGCTCAGGGGGCTAATTGTGGCTGCCAAGGGAGATCTGTAAATTAGCAGGAGACTGCGAAAGGCCGGCCGAGATGGCTGGGGGGGGGGGGGGGGGGGGGGGAAAAAAGAGAGAAAAAAAAGGTGGAGGTTACTGGTCAGAAAGCGGCAGTGGCAGTGGCTTGCGAGCTGCTGAGATGTGATTCCGGAGAGAGGCATCACATGGCATGTGGTGTGAAAGCTCTGTCTGCAGGGAATGACAGATCATTTCCTTTCCGTGCCTCACACGTCAAAGACTGAATCACAGGTTTGGGCTGATCTGTTGTCGAGCTTAAGCTTCCCCTAAAAGCAGCCCGTCAGTCTGTGTGCGCCACTGTCAGGAGTGTGTATGTTCGCGCGCACGGGTCCGTCTCAAGAGTGCATGTGAGCGCGTGTTCGTGCGCACCTGCGCGTGTTCGTGCTCGCCTGCGCGTGTTCATGTGTCAGAGTGCGCGCGAGAGAGATTGAGACGGACAGACAGACAGACAGACACAGAGACAGACAGACAGTGCGTGCGCCAGCGCAACTGAGTCGTTAACTCCCTTCACCCCGCTACACCTGACTTGCGCTGGGATAAATTAGGTTTGTGTTCCCTCGAGGTTAGCCAGCGATCTAATCGAGAGATTTAAAACGATTAAAGGATTCATGGGGTAGATATGGAGAAATTATTTCCTTTGGTGGCAGGGGGGGGGGGGGGGGGGGGGGGTGGGGGAAATACAGAACCAGAGCCAGGCCGTTCGGGTGTGATGGCAGGAAGCAGTACTTCACACAAAGGGCCATTGGAATCTGGAACACATTCCCCCAAAAAGCTGTGGGTGCTCGAGGTCAATTGGTGCTTTTGAGATGGAGATGGAGATGGATAGATTTTTGTTGGGTGAAGATACTGAGAGATATGGAGCCAAAGACGGGTAGATGGGGTTACGGTACAGATCAGCTGTGACTGGTGGAACAGGCCAGACGGGCTGAATGGCCTCCCCCTGTGCCCATGACATCACCACAAGGGCACGAGTGGCCCTGGGAGACCTAGCTGGAGTAGCCATTATTCACTCTGACCGAGTGAATGAATGTTGGCCGGGATTGGGGGGGGGGGGGGGGGTCAAACCCGGGGCCCCCTCCGGGTCTGTGCGGATCCACCAGGCCGCTGGACACACTTGTTCAGCGGACCGCGAGCCTTTCAGACATTTTAGGGGGGGGTGGGGGGGGGGTGCGGTCGAGGGTCGCAGGTCAGGGTCAAGGCGTTGGGTGAGATTCAAGGTCGGCGGGTCAAGAGCTTGGGTGAGGTGGAAGGTCGGGGAGATCAAAGCTTCATTGAGAAGGAAGGAAATCGGGGGTAACGGGGAGCGGGCGGGGAAGTGGAGCCGAGGCCAGGAGCAGATCAGACACGATCTTATTGAATGGCGGAACACGCTCGAGGGGCCAAATGGCCGACTCCTGCTCCGATTTCTTGTGTTTCTGATGTTCTAATTGCGGCTTCGTGCATCTGGGAGCAGCAGCACGCTGGGTTACCAGCCGCCATCTTGGTGCAGGAAGGAGAGCACGCCACGGTGCGTGGGCAGCCATCTTGGTGCAGGAAGGAGAGTGCCATGACGCCTGCGTAGCCATCTTGGTGCAAGAAGGAAAGCCAGTGTGTGGGCAGCCATCTTGGTGCAGGAAGGAAAGCCAGTGTGTGGGCAGCCATCTTGGTGCAGGAAGGAAAGCCAGTGTGTGGGCAGCCATCTTGGTGCAGGAAGGAGAGCGCGCCACGGTGCATGGGCAGCCACCTTGGTGCGGCCAGGGAGCAGCGTGGAGGCCCCTACCTGCGTGAGAACACAAGCGGCACGTCGGGGCCATAAAAGGAGCGGAGGTGTGGCGGGCCGGGAGCAGCGTGGAGGCCTCGGGGGAGCAACATGGAGGCCTACCACTTCAGGGAGCAGGCGAGATGGTGCAGGAGGGCGACGGCAATGAAGAGGGACGTCATCAAGGTCCAGGTCGGTGATTGGAGCGTGGGCAGGTACAGCAGGAGCGGCGAGAGACTGTGGAGGGATGTGATCGGGGCCCAGGAGAGGCGCGAGTTCGGGGCCAGCACACACTGCGATATAGAAACATAGAAAATAGGTGCAGGAGTAGGCCATTTGGCCCTTCAATAAGATCATGGCTGATCATTCCCTCAGTATCCCTTTCCTGTTTTCTCTCCATACCCCTTGATCCCGAAATGTGCGCGCACTGGGTCCGTGCAGCAGAGCTGGGCTCCAGTCGTCCTGGTTAACCCTCGCCACTGGACCCAGACCTTGCTCTGTCAAGCCCCGTGTGGTGGCTGGTGTGCAACGGCAACCCCACGTTAAAAAAATCCACCCACAGGCACCTTCTGCCCTTCAGGATGTAGTTCAATAGGTCCTTCATTGAAACACCTGTGAACTCGTCCTTTTTTTTGGCGTGGGAGCAAATTCCTTGTTTCGAGGGACCGCATATGATGATGATGCAGGAAGGAGAGCGCGCCACAGTACGTGTGCAGCCATCTTGGTGCAGGAAGGAGAGGCATCCATGGTCCTTGTGCAGCTATCTTGGAGCAGGGACAAAGAGCAGGCCGGGGATGGGGGGGGGCTTCAGGGTCCACGTTCCCAACGACAAGGGGAGCTAGGACGCAGAGCGTGCTTCCCGGCAGTGGGTTAGGAGTCGTAGTGCTGGCTGCCACGGAGGGATGGCTGGGCCGGGGGGGGGGGGGGGGGGGAGGGGGGTGGGGGCAGGGATGGGGCCTGAGAGAGGAGCAACAGGGACAAGAAAAGCTCTGTTGTTTTCGAAGCCAGCCCGCACCATTTACGATGCGACCCGGACGTCAGCACCAGATTTGGAAAGGGCAGGACGGATGAAAACATC
>NW_027254281.1:0-6126 GCF_044704955.1 Pristiophorus japonicus
CTGGGAAAGCCTAGAGAATGAAACAGATAGTTGCAACTCCATTAAAGGGGACGTCTTACCTCCCCCATATAATACTATTAACTCAGCTCCGGCTGCCCCGTTGAAGGTAGAACATATACCCAGGATCCCAGCCGGGACAAGACGTCATGACAGTCCCGCTATACCCGCGCAGACACGAGTAACATACTTATCGCTGACCCCAGGGGACACGATGCAGTTGTTAGAGAAACTGCCACCCCTAGTGCCCCGCCATAACAACGCAACCTTCTGGCAGAAGCTCAAAGAAATGACAATTTGCCACCAGCTCCATAACCGAGATATCGCTGGTATAGTTAGGATTAAAATGCCAGAGAGTTACTGGGACAGACTAGATAATGATCACCAAGACGGTACCTGGTGTGCCGACCTGTCCGCTACAAAAGAGGAGCAGGAGGATTCCATGATAGAATTTAAAGCGAACGTGATACGCGTTTTAGGCCAGGTCCCCGTAAACTGGAACGTTATAGTGGGAGTAGTACAAAAGAAGGATGAACGGGCACCAGAATACGGGGCAAGGAAATTTGAGACGTTCCTAGCACACGGCGGAATACCCGGAGCCGACCGGCAGAACCCGGCTTTCATACAATTGTATAAGGACGGACTAAGCCCTGCACACCAAGCCATTTTAAAAACAGGCTTGGTGATGTACAATAATTTTGATGACCTGGAAAGATGGGCGACCTCGGTAGATAATCAACAAAGGTCCAAAGTAGCCGCAAGTACAACGGAGGTCTGTGCAGCCACTGACAAAAAGGCGGCTGAGACATGCTATAATTGTAACAAGACGGGGCATCGCCGCGCTGAGTGTAGAGCCCCAAAACGCAACGGACGAAAAAAGTGTAGCAATTGTGACCGACTAGGCCATGAGGCAAAGGACTGTTGGGCCAAGGGAGGTGGCAAAGAAGGGAAGGGACCTAGATCGGGAAAAACGATCAATGAAAAAGCCCCGGACGTTAGTGCCCTCGGGAACCAGCAGCTGCTGGACATCATACAGCAGCTGACCCAGAAGCAGGCGAGTCCCCAATGAATCGCATCGGCCCCCGGCCAAGAACCCGATCCCCGTATGTGGATCAACGCATCGTTAGGGGGCCGGCGATGCGATATGTTGATAGACACCGGGGCGTCGGTATCCATAACGAACCTCGACATACCCACTACCCGAAGATCCATCACGATCCAAGGGGTAGGGGGGGACAGGACCACGGCATATCAAAGTGAAACCCAAGTGCTAGAGGTGGACGGTATAATGATGCCGGTCCAGTTCTGGGTATGTAAAAACTCAGAGGGAACTATACTAGGGATGGACCTACTCCGCGAATTAGGAACAATAGTGGATGCGCAGCGAAAACGGGTAACCTGGAAAGGTACGAAAGGGTATAAGGATAAAGTGGCCAGGAAATGGGCACTAGTAAAGAACATAGCCACATTAGGTAAAACGGATACTCTGACGAGAGACTGGTCTAAGGACGGGATGTTGGGATTACTGTGTCAGGCTATCCCGGGAGTTTGGGCAAAAAGCAAACAGGACTGCGGACTTGTTGACATGACACCGGAGAAGGTCACGGGACCGGTACACCCTCCCCACAAGCAGTACCCTATCAAACCAGAGGCCATGCGGGCCACTGAGGGGATAATACAAGCCCTGGTAGAACAGGGCATACTACGACAGACCGTGTCAGTCACAAACTCCCCGATGTGGCCAGTTAAAAAGCCGGATGAAAGCTACCGACTAACGATAGATTACACAGCCCTGAATAAAGTTACACCCAGGGAACACCCGATTGTGGCCAGCCCAGCGACTATCTTCAACGGTCTGAATCCGGAACATAGGATTTTCACCGTCTTAGATATCGCTAACGGATTTTGGTCAATCCCGCTGGACCCGGAGTCTCAGGAGAGATTCGCATTTACATCCAGAGATAGACAATACACATGGACCCGACTCCCTCAGGGATTCCATAACAGCCCGAACATTTTCCACCGAGTCATGAGTAACGCTTTGGAATCATGTAACCTAACCCCGTATAATAGTACAATCCTTCAGTACGTGGACGACATCCTAATAGCCTCATCAAGTGACCGAGAGCATTTAGGGGCCGTAGCCATGGTCCTAAGGACTCTAGATAAGGCAGGGTTTAAAATAAATCCAAAAAAGGCGCAGATCGGACAAGCCACGGTTCGATATCTGGGACACGATATCAGTCAGGGAAAAAAGACTCTTCCGACAGACCGAAAGACAGCCATCGTTGATATGCCCCGACCAACTACAGTCCGGGCAGTGCGGCGGGTGATGGGTTTGTTCAACTATTGCAGGAATTTCATTCCTCAATTTGCGAACATAGCCGAACCCATTCAGCGACTAGTGAAGGGAGGAAAACCAGGAACAGAGCAGGTAGACTGGGGATCGGAGCAAGAGGAAGCCTATGGGAAATTAAAAGCCGAATTGGTGGCAGCCCCAGCGCTGAAGCTACCGGATATGACAAAGCCGTTCCATGTACATTACGATCTCGATGGAGGTTTTTATAGCGCCATTATAACCCAGGAGAAAGGGGGGGTAATGAGACCAGTAGCGTATTACTCAACACAAGAGTCCCCGGTAGTGAAGGGACTCCATCGGTGTGTGGCTGCCCTCGATTGTGCCGCTTGGGCTGCCAGGATATGCGAACCAGTCACAATGTCGGGGCAGATAATTTTACACACGAAGCACACCATAGTGGAATTGCTAAATACCGGGAGGTTAAAAACAGTGTCAGATGCGCGACGAGCTACCTGGGAAGCAGTACTATTACCCAAAGATCAGTCCATACAAATAATTAGGGATATAGGCTTTAATCCCGCGGAGGGAATAGTAACCGAAGGTGAACCCCATAGCTGCAAGACTGAGATAGACGAAGAAATAGAAGGGGGAATAGCCGACGAACCTCTGAGGGACCCCGATTTAACCCTTTACGTTGATGGGTCCCGACGATATGTCGACGGAAGATTCCGCACCGGGTGGGGCGTGGTAGATCAGGATGGTGTCACCCTCCTGCGAGGGGCACTGGAAGGAACAGTGTCCGCCCAAGTGGCAGAGCTTGTAGCGTTGACCGAAGCCCTCAAATGGGCAGAGGGGAAGCGTGTAAATGTTTATACAGACAGCCGGTATGCATTCGGGGTAGTACACGATTATATGATAGCGTGGAGTAGACGCGGATATATAACCTCGGGGGGGGGACACATTAAACACGAGAATATAGTTCGGGAGCTGGTCGAAGCCGTTAAAAGGCCTACGACGGCAGCAGTAATAAAGATCAAGGCACATCAAAAGGTAGAGACCAGGGAACAACGGGGAAACATGCTGGCAGATCAAGCAGCTAGGAGCGCGGCAGAAGAAGATGAGCCCCAGATAATTAAAGTGGCCATGATAGGACCAGGAGAGCTAAGTGTCCGTAAGATACAGGAAGAAAGTAGCTCGGAGGAACGGTCACAATGGGAAAGCAAGGGGGCCAGCATTGGGGAGGACGGGGTGTGGAGGAAGGGATTACAAGTAGTCGCCCCGTCTTCAATCCAGACCGAACTACTCCGGCTACACCATGAGCCGGACCACACTGGGCGAGACGGAATGCTGAGCCGTCTGCTCAAAGACTGGTGGTGGGCCGGGGTAGGGCGAGATGTAGCCAAGCACTGCCAGCGCTGCATAGTATGTGCACAGCATAATCCAGGCAGACCCGTAAAGGTCAGAATGGCACATCAGACACGTCCCAGGGGCCCGTGGGAGAATCTACAAATTGATTTCACAGGACCCCTACCCCTCAGCCGGGGAAAGAAATACTGCCTGGTTATTGTAGATCAGTTTACCAGGTGGGTTGAGGTCTTTCCCACCCGGGATTGCGGAGCATCCACGGTCGCGCAGATTCTCGCATTCGACATAATCCCACGGTGGGGAGTGCCCCTTCAAATTGACTCGGACCAGGGGACGCACTTCACAGGACAGGTCATGAAGCGGGCATGCGGTCTGCTTGGACAACGGTTCCACATCCCGTACCACCCCCAGAGCTCAGGAATGGTGGAGCGAATGAACCGTACCCTTAAGACAGCAATTGCCAAAGCTATAACAGAGACCGGGAAGGAATGGGTAGACGTTTTGCCCTGCATATTAATGAGACTTAGGGCTACCCCTAACCGAACCACAGGACTGACCCCCTTTGAATTAATGACAGGAAGGGCAATGAGACTTCCTGAAGGGATCATAACAGGGGGGGAGGAAATGGGGCCTCTACGAGATCGGATTAAACAATTTGTAAAACAATTAGATTCACAGCTAAAGGAACTAAGGAAAGAGGTGGTAGAGCAAGAGGCCCTACGGGACTTGGAGACCCAAAACAATGGGAAGGCCGACGCATCCCTTCCACAGGTAGGCGACAAAGTATTAGTCCAGGTCACTCCAGGCAGGACGGGGTTTGCCCCGAGGTGGACCGGACCGTATGACATCATTTTGACAAGCGACACGTGTGCATGTGTCGATATGAAAGGAAAAGGCCGGTGGAAGCACTGGTCACAACTAAAAAGGTATAACCCAAAAGAATAATGGCCGAACCAAGGGTGATACGCCTAGACGAGACGGAATGGTATGCTGTAAAGTACCAGGAGTGGTTAGACACCCTTTCGGAAGGGGTGTTCGGAGGAATAGCTTTGGCTTTAATGTTAATAGGAGTTTGGGTAATATTTAAGTGGGTAAAGACACGGGCGAACGCCCCACATATTCAATTCGAAATGATTCAATTGTAACCCTGTGCTTCTGATTTTGCAGGGTGACCGGGACACTCGTAGAAAAACAAAAAAAAAAACTTTAACCCCTGGTGACGACCAGGCAGTCTGTTTAAAATTACAGATAATACTTACCGAGATGGGAATACGGACGACCCTACTCGTAATATGGATAGCCCTGCGACATACACGAACCCTGGGCAACACCGACGGACAACAGAGCACGCTGGAAATAAACAATTACATGAAGTATGGAGTGTTGTTCCATTTGACGGACGGAATATGTGTTCCAGCGACTAAGGATTGGAGCAAGGACAGAACTTATTTTAATGCATGGTTACAAGTGAATCCTAATAAGGACCGGGTATGTGTACAGTGCTCCACGGGTATAAGGAGCAGCTGCATTAAACGGAGGGATGTCAAAGGGCCCGATGAATGCACTTTCGGCATAATTTGCGCGCCTCCGGGACAATCCCAGCAATCAGTCATCCGCAAAAAGGGCATGGGGCTGTGTGGGTATTACGAGGAGGTGGGGGCGGCTGCTATATCAATGTATGTATGTTTCTCACCCCCTCCAACACCGCGCCCCATAAGAACCACTACATTGCCCGAAGAACTGCCTTGTCCCATAACTACTAAGGGACCAGAAAATGGGATTGCAATGTACAACGAAGGGGAATTATTGTATGATAATGTTAAACATGAAATTGTGCCTGTTCTGATCAATATTTCAGGCATCCAGATGCCGGAATATTGTACCGAACAGTCAAGGAAGATGTACAATGTATTAAGTAAAGTTGTAATGCAGCAGGCTGCCGATGCAATGGGTGCCAGTAGGTTCCGGGGACAGGGGTTAGCCCCCAGGATGAAGAGGGAAATAGTAAATGATGTTGCTACCGTTTTCAATACAGGAACCTCCGTAGTGAACTCGATAGACATACAAGGGTTAAATGAGAGGGTAGAACAGCTTAAAGGGGTGATGAAGGGGTTATTGGAGAGGGTGGAGCAAAACCAGGAAGACCAGGCCAACCTAGGAAAGGAGGGGGCCGAAATCCAGTTGGATGGCATCTCAGTCCTGGAAGCTCACGCTAAAACCATTAATCACCTCATTGATAGAGAACAAGAAGATACAATAAAGCAAAGACAGGGGCAACTCTGTCATGCTTATGGTCTGTGGATGGTGGGACAGATCCGCCACAACCTCGACCAGATCCAACGCGGGGAGGTACCCGATTGGATAGACAGTTCACATTTAGCTCAGTTGGCGAACCAAAGGGGGACACTGGATAATTGTACTCTGAAGGGACTGACCCGAGTATACCCCGCAATTCCAGATTGCCA
>NW_027254282.1:0-6111 GCF_044704955.1 Pristiophorus japonicus
CATGGACCATGTACAGTAGGTACCTCACCCCCAGCACCCAGCTCATGGTCTACAGGGCTGTAGTGATACCCGCCCTCCTGTATGGCTCAGAGACATGGACCATGAACAGTAGGTATCTCACCCCCAGCACCCAGCTCATGGTCTACAGGGCTGTAGTGATACCCACCCTCCTGTATGGCCCAGAGACATGGACCATGTACAGTAGGTATCTCACCCCCAGCACCCAGCTCATGGTCTACAGGGCTGTAGTGATACCCGCCCTCCTGTATGGCTCAGAGACATGGACCATGTACAGTAGGTACCTCACCCCCAGCACCCAGCTCATGGTCTACAGGGCTGAAGTGATACCCGCCCTCCTGTATGGCCCAGAGACACGGACCATGTACAGTAGGTATCTCACCCCCAGCACCCAGCTCATGGTCTACAGGGCTGTAGTGATACCCACCCTCTTGTATGGCTCAGAGACATGGACCATGTACAGTAGGTATCTCACCCCCAGCACCCAGCTCATGGTCTACAGGGCTGTAGTGATACCCACCCTCCTGTATGGCCCAGAGACATGGACCATGTACAGTAGGTATCTCACCCCCAGCACCCAGCTCATGGTCTACAGGGCTGTAATGATACCCGCCCTCCTGTATGGCTCAGAGACAGGGACCATGTACAGTAGGTATCTCACCCCCAGCACCCAGCTCATGGTCTACAGGGCTGTAGTGATACCCGCCCTCCTGTATGGCCCAGAGACATGGACCATGTACAGTAGGTATCTCACCCCCAGCACCCAGCTCATGGTCTACAGGGCTGTAGTGATACCCACCCTCCTGTATGGCCCAGAGACATGGACCATGTACAGTAGGTATCTCACCCCCAGCACCCAGCTCATGGTCTACAGGGCTGTAGTGATACCCACCCTCTTGTATGGCCCAGAGACATGGACCATGTACAGTAGGTATCTCACCCCCAGCACCCAGCTCATGGTCTACAGGGCTGTAGTAATACCCACCCTCCTGTATAGCTCAGAGACATGGACCATGTACAGTAGGTATCTCACCCCCAGCACCCAGCTCATGGTCTACAGGGCTGTAGTGATACCCGCCCTCTTGTATAGCTCAGATACATGGACCACGTACAGTAGGTATCTCATCCCCAGCACCCAGCTCATGGTCGACAGGGCTGTAGTGATACCCAGCCTCCTGTATGACCCAGAGACATGGACCGTGTACAGTAGGTATCTCACCCCCAGCACCCAGCTCATGGTCTACAGGGCTGTAGTGATACCCGCCCTCCTGTATGGCTCAGAGACATGGACCATGTACAGTAGATATCTCACCCCCAGCACCCAGCTCATGTTCTACAGGGCTGTAGTGATACCCACCCTCCTGTATGGCTCAGAGACATGGACCATGCACAGTAGACACCTCAAGTCGCTGGAGAAATACCACCAACGCTGTCTCCGCAAGATCCTGCAAATCCCCTGGGAGGACAGACGCACCAACGTTAGCGTCCTCGACCAGGCCAACATCCCCAGCATCGAAGCACTGACCACACTCGACCAGCTCTGCTGGGCAGGGCCACATTGTCCGCATGCCCCCCAGACACGAGACTCCCCAAAGCAAGCGCTCTACTCGGAACTCCTTCACGGGCAAGCGAGCCAAAGGTGGACAGAGGAAACGTTACAAGGGACCACACCTCCCTGATAAAGTGCAACATCCCCACCCACACCTGGGAGTCCCTGGCCCAAAGACCAGTCCGCCCTAAGTGGAGGAAGTGCATCCGGGAGGGCGCTGAGCACCTCGAGTCTCGTCGCCGAGAGCGTGCAGAAAGCAAGCGCAGGCAGCGGAAGGAGCGTGCGGCAAACCAGTCCCACCCTCCCCTTCCCTCAACGTCTATCTGTCCCACCCTGTGACAGGGACTGTGGCTCTCGTATTGGACTGTTCAGTCACCCGAGAACTCGTGTTAGAAACATAGAAAATAGGTGCAGGAGTAGGCCATTGGGCCCTTCGAGCCTGCCCCACCATTCAATATGATCATGGGCTGATCATTCCCTCAGTACCCCACTCCTGCCTTCTCTCCATACCCCATGATCCCTTTAGCCGTAAGGGCCACATCTAACTCCCTTTTGAATATATCCAACGAACTGGCCCCAACTACTTTCTGTGGTAGAGAATTCCACAGGTTCACAATTCTCTGGGTGAAGAAGTTTCTCCTCATCTCGATCCTAAATGGCTTACCCCTTATCCTTAGACTGTGACCCCTGGTTCTGGACTTCCCCAACATCGGGAACATTCTTCCTGCATCTAACCTGTCCAGTCCTGTCAGAATTTTAGATGTTTCTATGCGATCCCCTCTCATTCTTCTAAATTCCAGTGAATATAAGCCTAGTCGATCCAGTCTTTCTTCATATGTCAGCCCTGCCATCCCGGGAATCAGTCTGGTGAACCTTCGCTGCACTCCCTCAATAGCAAGAATGTCCTTCCTCAGGTTAGGAGACCAAAACTGAACACAATATTCCAGGTGAGGTCTCACCAAGGCCCTGTACAACTGCAGTAAGACCTCCCTGCTCCTATACTCAAATCCTCTCGCTATGAAGGCCAACATACCATTTGCCTTCTTCACCGCCTGCTGTACCTGCATGCCAACTTTCAATGAGTGGAAGCAAGTCTTCCTCGATTCCGAGAGACCGCCGATGGATGATGAACCAGGGATAGAGTGTGTCAGCTGTGTCTCAGTGGGTAGCCGCCTCGCCCCTGAGTCGAAAGGTCGTGGGTTCAAGTCCCACTCCAGAGACTTCAGCACGGAACATAAGAAGCCGGAGTGGGCCATTCGGCCCCTCGAGCCTGCTCCGCCATTTAATACGATCATGGCTGATCCGATCATGGACCCAGCTCCACTTCCCTGCCCGCCCCCTTATCGGTTAAGAAACTGTCTATCTCTGTCTTAAATATATTCAATGTCCCGGCTTCCACAGCTCTCTGAGGCAGCGAGTTCCACAGATTTACAACCCTCTGAGAGAAGAAATCCCTCCTCATCTCAGTTTTAAATGGGCGGCCCCTTATTCTAAGACCATGCCCCCTAGTTCTAGTCTCCCCCATCAGTGGGAACATCCTCTCTGCATCCACCTTGTCGAGCCCCCTCATAATCTGATACGTTTCGATAAGATCACCTCTCATTCTTCTGAATTCCAATGAGTAGAGGCCCAACCTCCTCAACCTTTCCTCATAAGTCAACCCCCTCATCCCCGGAATCAACCGAGTGAACCTTCTCTGAACTGCCTCCAAAGCAAGTATATCCTTTCGTAAATACGGAGAGCAAAACTGCACGCAGTACTCCAGGTGTGGCCTCACCAATACCCTGTATAACTGGAGCAAGACTTCCCTGCTTTTATACTCCATCCCCTTTGCAATAAATATATATATCTCCCTGAGAGAGAGGGAATCAGAGACACCAGTCAGTGTACAGATATCTCCCTGAGGGAGAGGGGACTGAGAGACACCAGACAGTGTACAGATATCACCCTGAGAGGGAGAGGGACTGAGAGACACCAGTCAGTGTACAGATATCTCCCTGAGGGAGAGGGGACTGCGGGACGCCAGTCAGTGTATAGATATCTCCCTGAGGGAGAGGGGACTGCGGGACGCCAGTCAGTGTACAGATAACTCCCTGAGGGAGAGGGGACTGTGGGACACCAGTCAGTGTACAGATAACTCCCTGAGAGGGAGAGGGACTGAGAGACACCAGTCAGTGTACAGATATCTCCCTGAGGGAGAGGGACTGAGAGACACCAGTCAGTGTACAGATATCTCCCTGAGGGAGAGGGGACTGAGAGACACCAGTCAGTGTACAGATATCTCCCTGAGGGAGAGGGACTGAGAGACACCAGTCAGTGTACAGATATCTCCCTGAGGGAGAGGGACTGAGAGACACCAGTCAGTGTACAGATATCTCCCTGAGGGAGAGGGACTGAGAGACACCAGTCAGTGTATAGATATCTCCCTGAGGGAGAGGGACTGAGAGACACCAGTCAGTGTACAGATATCTTCCTGAGGGAGAGGGACTGAGAGATACCAGTCACTGTACAGATATCTCCCTGAGGGAGAGGGACTGAGAGACACAAGTCAGTGTACAGATACCTCCCTGAGGGAGAGAGACTGAGAGACACAAGTCAGTGTACAGATACCTCCCTGAGGGAGAGGGGACTGAGAGACACCAGTCAGTGTACAGATATCTCCCTGAGGGAGAGGGGACTGAGAGACACCAGTCAGTGTACAGATATCTCCCTGAGGGAGAGGGACTGAGAGACACCAGTCAGTGTACAGATATCTCCGAGAGAGAGCGAGGGACCCCAGTCTGTATCGGGACCTCTCTGCTTCCTGCGGATGTTTCATGTGACCTGATTTCCGCACACATCTGTTTCATATCACGACTTCAGAGAGAGCGCAAGATCGAGAGGGAATATCTCAGCACCGAGGTTGCAAGTTTTGTCTGGAGTCTCCAGGGAGTGCTCTGTGGCCTCACGCATTTCCTGGAGCTGTCGCAGGGTCAAGAGACACACTGAGCGAGTCTTCCGTCCCTGGGGGAGTGAGGGAAGGAGGGAGGGGAGAGGGGGAGAGAGAGGGGAGAGAGACTTACAGAGAGGAGGGAGGGGGAGAGGGGAAGGGGAGGGAGGGAGAGAGGGGGGAGAGGGACTTACAGAGGGGAGGGAGTGGGAGGTAGAGGGAGGGAGAGAGGGGGGGAGAGGGACTTACAGAGGGGAGGGAGGGGGAGAGGAGGGAGGGAGAGAGGGAGTGAGGGGGAGCGAGGGTGACGGAGTGTGAGGGAGAAGGGCGAGAGGGAGGGAGAAGGGGAGAGAGAGGGGAGGGAGGGAGGGAGAAGGGGAGAGGGAGTGAGAGGGGGGAGAGGGAGTGAGAAGGTGGAGAGAGTGAAGGGAGAGGGAGAGGGGAGGAGGAGGGAGAGGAGTGAGGGTGAGGGAGGGAGAGGGGAATGAGGGTGAGGGAGGGAGGGGAGGAAGGGAGGGGAGAGAGAGGGGAGGGAGGGAGGGGAGAGAGGGAGAGGGGAGGAGGAGGGAGGGGAGTGAGGGTGAGAGAGAGAGGGAGGGAGGGGAGAGTGCGAGAGAGAGGGAGAGATGTAGAGAGAGGTGGGAGGGAGAGGAGAGGGGAGAGGGAGGGAATGTGTAGGATGGGGGAATGTTGGGGGATGGGGAAGGGGAGTTGGGAGTGTAGCGTTAGATGGGGAGTCAAATGGCGTGTTATCCCACGAGGGTCCGGATGTTGCAGGACCTGAATCTCATCACCATCATCATCGGCAGTCCCTGGGAATCGAGGAAGACTTGCTCCCACTCTAACATGAGTTCTCGGGTGACTGAACAGTCCAATACAGGAACCACAGTCCCTGTCACAGGGTGGGACAGACAGACGTTGAGGGAGGGGAGGGTGGGACTGGTTTGCCGCACGCTCCTTCCGCTGCCTGCGCTTGCTTTCTGCGTGCTCTCGGCGACGAGACTCGAGGTGCTCAGCGCCCTCCTGGATGCACTTCCTTCACTTAGGGCGGGCTGGTCTTTGGGCCAGGGACTCCCAGGTGTGGGTGGGGATGTTGCACTTTATCAGGGAGAGGTGTGTCCCTTGTAACGTTTCCTCTGCCCACCTTTGGCTCGTTTGCCCGTTAAGGAGTTCCGAGTCGAGCGCTCGCTTTGGGAGTCTCGTGTCTGGTGGGACATGCGGGCAATGTGGCCCTGCCCAGCGGAGCTGGTCGAGTGTGGTCAGTGCTTCGATGCTGGGGATGTTGGCCTGGTCGAGGACGCTAACGTTGGTGTGTCTGTCCTCCCGGGGGATTTGCAGGATCTTGCGGAGACAGCGTTGGTGGTATTTCTCCAGCGACTTGAGGTGTCTACTGTACATGGTCCATGTCTCTGGGCCATACAGGAGGGCGGGTATCACTACAGCCCTGTAGACCATGAGCTGGGTGCTGGGGGTGAGGTACCTACTGTACATGGTCCATGTCTCTGAGCCATACAGGAGGGCGGGTATCACTACAGCCCTATAGACAATGAGCTGTGTACTGGGGGTGAGATACCTACTGTACATGGTCCATGTCTCTGGGCCATACAGGAGGGTG
>NW_027254283.1:0-6106 GCF_044704955.1 Pristiophorus japonicus
GCCTCCTCCGGATGGCAAGATGGTGCGCCATGGCGTGTCTGGACAGCAGACGAGGATGGCAAGGTGGAGGATGTGTAAGAGCAGCCCGTACAGGAATCCCCTCCGCGCAGAACTGAAAGGAAAAACCGAATGGCTTACTCCTGCACTTATTTTCTATGTTTCTATAAGCAACCTGGGGCGGGACGTGGCTCTGAGCCATCACCTCCATAGTACAGTTGATCGCTTTAAATCCACATACCAGTTGGTCGAACACATTCAGGTGATGTGGACACAACATCATGTGCACCTCTTTCCTGACATCCCTTCAGATCAGTGCTGGTCATGGAGTTTCCCCACTTAACCACATATGGAGGTGCCCCATGATACCACACATATACCCCATTTCAGATAACCTCAAGATTTTCTACCCAATATATTGGCACTGGCCGCTGTGACTGACCCATCACTGGCATCCTGAGAACTATCCCCATCATAGTTTGGTTGTAATGATCACAATCGATCGGGACTGGGTATGCTTCGGAGGCCAACCATGACTGACAAGGGCTCATGAGATTGCCATAAGTGCTCATGGCTTTTAGGTGTCTGTTGTCAACCCATGATGGTACGCGACAATGTGAATGTTTAAAAATGTATAGAGACATTGAAGTTGAGAACGTGGGAATTGTATAGGGACAGTATAAGCTAACAAACAATTCATGGAGGAATAGCCATGACATCTCAGACTCGAGACTGCGAAATGTTACAACACTAACACATATTGAAAAAAAATCCACAGCTTGCAGAAAAACCTCAAGGTCTTATTAAATCATGTTATTAACCTGAAACATTGACAGAAGGTCTTTGTTTAAAATCGGACCATGCTTGGGTCGGCTTATGAGTGGACAAAGAGAAGGAGGGATCAAAAGAGATGGGCTGAGCTGGGATGTCACTCTGGCCCTATCTTGTTATCTTTTGCCGAAAATGTATAACCATCGTCCCTTTACAATGTAACGTCACTTTGTCCGTAGGAAGTGAGTGCGTTCGAACAGACATGCATTCCTTCTGTCTGATAAAGTCCCCGATCGGGATTTGCTTTTTAAATAAAAGCTTGCTTTGTTTAAAGCACAAACGGTATTCGTTTCAGTAATTTTGCTGAACCAGATTGAGGTAAAAGAATCCAGGAATCAACATTTGGTGTCAGAAGTGGGATCTCAACGGACGACTGCCGAAAACTTGCGAATTAAGAGCCAGACTAGCCTTGGACGAGACGAGGGGAAAGTGGCCACTGGAGTGAGTATGATTTCAATACTGCTCCAGTTTCCCCCGGTTTCAAAAGTCTGAGGAAAGTTTAGCCACTCGCTGGTTCTCAGGTAGTGTCTGAACTAGATCCAGGACAATCTGGTGAATACCTTTCAAACTTAGAATAGGGATAGAGATAGGGAAATTGCGCGATGATGCAAACCAAGCGGCGACTTGGAAAGATAGGTTATAGTTAGAGCTAGATAGGGATAGATGATCAATCATGGATCCAAAAATTAATAGGAAAGAAAAGAGACTCTTGTGAACGTCTGTTTAAATGAGAAATCCTTCTGTGATTTTTACTGTAAAAAAAAAGCCGGGGAGTTGTGGTTTGTTTTATCTCAAACAGAATGAAAGCTTTTTTTAAACCCTTCGTAGTGTTGTCCTGTATGTGGGAAGTTTAAGAGTGTGAACCTTATTGAATTACGTATATTCGGATGATAAGTTACGGAGCCAGGAAATGCACAAAAGACAGGTTTGTTAAAAAAAAAGAAAAAATTACATGGTCCCGGTGGTTAAAAAAAAAGGATTTAACATGCTCACTTACTTGTCGAAAGAAAACATTCAGAGAAGGCACAGCAAAACAACTGAGATGGATTCAAAAGGATTCAAAAAAATATATTATATTAAATAACACGACCTTGAGGCTGGAACAATTGAGATAACGAAAAGCAGTCCACAGCCTATGTGCCAGACTTCTCTCTAGTTATGGAAAAGAAAAAAAAAGTAACGTACTAAATAGGTGCTAAAAAAAAATGTTCTGAGATTTTAAATTATGAGAAAAATTCCACTGCAGTCTAAAAGAAAAAAAATCACTCCTGTCCAGTTGGCAGAAAAACTCCATTAAATTAGGGCTTTCATTGACTGATTGGATTTAAACTGCGCAGTGACGCGAAAGGATAGGGAAATTTGGAGACTAAAAGAAATTAAATTTAGAAAATTAGGCTCACAGGGAATTAAATAAGGCTTATGGGAAATTAAATAGAGGATAGGTGTTCAAGTCAGGTGTGACGTCGACCTCGTATATCACTTGGCCCGTCTAGGCACTGATTGAATTTAAATCACACAGCAACTCGAAAGGTAGGGCCAATGCGGATGCGCAACGACGCGAACGCGCAGCGACGCGAGACGTGCGGCGGCGCGAGCGTGCGGCCGAGTAGAGGAGGGATGACGCAGACGCGCAGCAGCGTGGAACGCGTAGCGATGCGAGACGTGCAGTGGCGCGAGCGTGCGGCCAAGTGAAGGAGGGCTGATGCAGATGCGCAGCAGCGTGGAACGCGTAGCGACGCGAGACGTGCAGCGGCACGAGTGTGCGGCCAAGTGAAGGAGGGCTGACGCAGACGCACGGCAGCATGAACGTGTAGTGACGTGGGACGTGCGGCGGCGCAAGCGCGCGAACGAGTGAACGTGGGCCGACGCGAACGCGCAGCGACGCGAACCGTGAAGTAATATCAAAGTCAGTGCTGATTTTAGTAAGTCTGTTTATTGTAAGTCTATTGGTTTCAAGTATTTCGAATCGCGCGGCGACGTGAGCCATGGGGCGACGCGGCTTTGTGTTAGTTTAGTAAAGTCCGTTTATTTCAAGTGTTTCGAATTGCGCGACGACGCGAGCCACGGGGCGACGCTGCTTTGTGTTAGTTTAGTAAAGTCCGTTTATTTCAAGTGTTTCGAATCGCGCGGCAACACGAGCCGCGGGGCGACGCGGCTTTGTGTTAGTTTAGTAAAGTCCGTTTATTTCAAGTGTTTTGAATCGCGCGGCGACGCAAGCTGCGGGGCGACGCGGCTTTGTGTTAGTTTTAGTAAAGTCTGTTTGTTTTAAGTTTGTTCAAATCGCACGACGACGTGAATGCGTAACGACACGGTAATACGAGGGACAGCGTGAAAATGGGTAATCAGTTGGATAAAACAATGGATGCGGATAGTCTGCTACAAAAGTTATGTGAGGAATTCCCTGAAAGAGCTGAAGACTTTAGAAAATTATCAGGAGCCCTGAACAAATTATTAGGAGATGACCAGTGGCCTCTAGGTGGCACTAGAAGCGTAGAGGTAGCAAAAAAGCACAGGGATTGTCAAAAATTAAAAGATGCATCACTTCTGTCAAGTTGGCAAATAAATGCTATTAAATTGGGATTCTCATTGACAGAGGGAACACATGTTAAAACTGTAGACGTCTTAAAAAAAAAGAATGTGCGCACGAGAAACTTACTAAGAGATCCTCTGGGACCTCTGAGAAAGGTATTGACCGACTACGTAGTAAAATGGCTGGCTTTGTGTTAACCGAGGCTGATGATGAAATTGATGAGTGGTCACTGACTCAGCGCCCAACGGCGCCTCCTGCACCCCCTGGCCCCTTGCTCCAGTCCTCTTCCCAACACCTTCCACCTTACACTCCGGCGAAAGGAGTTAAAAATAACCCCATACCACCAAAGCAACAAACCCAAACTGACTCCTCATCCTCTGATAGCGATTCGGATCCCCAGTTCACAAGCAATATAGCCGAAAGGACCAGATCTCACACTTGAAAGGGCAGAACTATATCTCGATATCACAGACAGTCCCGTAAATCTTCTAGTCAATCTACCAGTCCAAGTTGTGAAAGACATAGCAAATCGAGACGCAGAACTGTCAAGCAGTCAGACAGCTCCGAAACATCCTCCGACCTAGGAATGATTTCCAAGATCCCAAAATCCTGACACCAATTCCCTGTCAGACCAATGCCAAACCCTGATGCACAACAAGCTGCAGACCACCCCACTATAGATGTCTGTGTGATCTTCGAACAACTATTCGATTGCTCACGCTATTGAAAGGGCAGTTAGATATTATTGGCAGGAAAAGAAAGGGGAGGGGGGAGGTGCGCCCCCAACCCGGGTCAAGACTGAATACGTGACTAGAAAGGAAGAGCCATCTCGGGAGGAAGGATCAATAGAACCGCAGTGTTGCATACAGGATTGGATGGATAAGCAAGGATACAGTTATACTAAACAACCAAACGGCCCGAGCCCTGCTAATAAACCTCCCTATTGTCCCCAGCATGGACTGGGTAAGAGGAATTGACTGTTTTAATTGTGGGCAGGAAGGACATTGGAATAAAAATTGCCCCTACCGTCAGCATGGAAAAGGAAGAGGAGGAAGAGGAGGGGGGCAAGGGGGGAGAGGAGGATCTTATATTAACTTCTCCCAGAACAACCCCTTTGGTCAATTGTCCCCCGATTGACTATGCAGCTTGATTGTGCAGGGATCCTCCCCGGACGACGAACCAATGATATTGTTAAAAATTCTGAATGAGTGGCAACCCTTTTTGATAGATACGGGAGCCTTCATGTCTTCTGTACAATCAAAGCTTAAACTCCCTGCCTCTACTGAAACACAGGAACTTTCAGGATTCCTGGGACAAATCTCGACATTCCCAGTGTCAGAACCGGTTAAAATGGGTTACCAGGAAGAATCGGTGGAACATCGAGTTGTTATCACAACCAATCTGGACTGTAACTTGATGGCTAGAGACCTCCACTGCAAATTATTCCAGTTGCATTTGGAGTGTGGAGATGATGGGATTATTGTAAAACAGGGAACCCTTAAGCGGCAGTATTATACCACTAGAACCCCTCAGTGGTGGTCTCTGGACCTGCCGCAGGCACCCTATCACGTGACCCTAGCATACGATCCCAGTGGAAAGAATCAGGACCTGCAGAACTTTTATCAGGATCACGAAGGGGAAATGAAGGAAATTCTATTAAGGGCTAGAGTGACTGGACCGGAAGGGAAGGCAGATTTTGTGGAAATGGACAGCCCCCAACGGTGGCACCACATATTACTCGTGAATTATTACCTCCCCACCACGCTAAAGATTTGGGAGTTATGGTGCGCCAGGCTATAGACGAGGCTGACCCTACCAGCCGGGATGTGCAAATTCCACGGGGACCCCGAGAAGGTCTTAACGTCTCTGCAGCATCATACTGGCTCTGACATACCTGACTATGTGGATCCTCATGTGTGGGCAGAGGACCCCTCCCAAGTGGGTTATCACAGGCAATAACGAGTATCCACCGAGCTTTGGAGGCTAGCCGAGTCGAACCAATTTGCCAGTTTCCAGTCCCTAGCACGGCTAAACAAATGCGACAGTGTTTGAGGATGATCAATTACTGCAGATCCTGGATCCCTAATGTTGCCCTGATGACTAAGCACCTCACCCCGTATACAAATAGAAACCGTAGATGTCCAAGCCTTTAAGGAACTAAAGACAGCCCTGCTGCAAGCTCCGGCTTTGGGTCGGCCCCTCTATGACCGGCCCTTTCAACTGTATTGTACAATTCTGAAAGACTGTGCTACCGTTGTCTTAACACATCTCACTCCGTAGCTGCCCTCCTGGGCCAACTGCAGACTCAACACCTTACCATGGCCAGGCAAAGCAGATATGAGATCTACTTACTAAACAATCCTAAGCTGACCTTTCGGCACTGTACTGCAATTAATCCGGCCTGTTTTCTTACTGAGCCACCCCAAGATGAGGAAGAACCCAGTCATGATTGTTTATCTTTAATTTAAGAGGCCACATCAGTCAGGGAAGATTTTATTGATGTACCAATTGAAGATCCAGACTGTATTATGTATGTTGACGGAATTAATCCAGAAGGTACACGAATCTCAGGATACGCCATAGTAAACCAGGAGAATCAGGTCTTGGAATCTCCCGCTTTTTGAAACTGCCTATTCTGCTCAACAAGCTGAACAATTCGCCCTCACCCGAGCCTGTATCTTGGCCAAAGATCTCAAAGTCAATATCTATACCGACTCTAGGTATGCCTTTGAGGTGGCCCATGATTTC
>NW_027254284.1:0-6075 GCF_044704955.1 Pristiophorus japonicus
TGCGCTGGAGATTAATGTTCTATATTAATGTCCTGTGATAGTTTGAACTGGTGCTCTCCTCGCTCTATCCTGTGACATTTGGAGCTGGTGCTCTCCACTCTCTCTCCTGCGACATTTGGAGCTGGTGCTCTCCACTCTCCCGTTGGTGTAGGAGGGAGTGCTTTAGTTTCCTGAACAATTGGGACCGCTTCTGGGGAAGGTGGGACCTGTGCAAGTCGGGACAGGATACATCTCAACAGCGACGGGACCAATGTTCCCGCGCGTGGTTTTGAAAGTACAGTTGGGAGGGCTTCAAATTAGCTTGGCAGGGGGATGGGTACCCAGGAGAGGTCTCTGAGCTACCTGGAGTGGGTGAGAGCTCAGATGAACAGAACCCCAAGAAAGAATGCAAAAGCCAGGAGGCAACAGAGCAGAGTAGCACTGGTGGAAGTGGAAACCACAAGGTGATAAGAAGGAACAATATGTATGAATATAAAGGGGCTGCAGGAGGGGTCAAAACTAAAAATCATGGTTTAAAAATTAGTATTAAAATACTCTACCAAAACGCACGCAGCATTCGAAATAATTTAAATTAGTTGACGGCACAAATCATTACAAATGGGTATGATTTGGTGGCCATTACAGAAACGAGGTTGCAGGGTGGCCAAGACTGGGAATTAAACATACAGGTGTATCTGACAATTCGGAAAGATAGACAAGAAGGGAAAGGAGGGGTGTTAGCTCTGTTAATAAAGGATGATATCAGGGCAGTTGTGAGAGACGATATTCGCTCTAATGAACAAAATGTTGAATCATTGTGAGTGAAGATTAGAGATAGTAAGGGTAAAATGTCACTGATGGGCATAGTTTATAGGCCCCCAAATAACAACTTCATGGTGGAGCGGACAATAATCAAGGGAATAATGGAGGCATGTGAAAAAGGAACAGCAGTAATCATGGGGGATTTTAACCTACATATCGATTGGTCAAATCAAATCACACGGGGTAGAAACATAGAAACATAGAAAATAGGTGCAGGAGTAGGCCATTCAGCCCTTCTAGCCTGCACCGCCATTCAATGAGTTCATGGCTGAACATGAAACTTCAGTACCCCCTTCCTGCTTTCTCGCCATACCTCTTGATCCCCCGAGTAGTAAGGGCTTCATCTAACTGCCTTTTGAATATATTTAGTGAATTGGCTTCAACTACTTTCTGTGGTAGAGAATTCCACAGGTTCACCACTCTCTGCGTGAAGAAGTTTCGCCTCATCTCGGTCCTAAATGGCTTACCTCTTATCCTTAGAATGTGACCCCTGGTTCTGGACTTCCCCAACATTGGGAACATTCTTCCTGCATCTAAACTGTCTAAACTCGTCAGAATGTTAAACGTTTCTATGAGGTCCCCTCTCATTCTTCTGAACTCCAGTGAATACAAGCCCAGTTGATCCAGTCTTTCTTGATAGGTCAGTCCCACCATCCCGGGAATCAGTCTGGTGAATCTTCGCTGCACTCCCTCAATAGCAAGGATGTCCTTCCTCAAGTTAGGACACCAAAACTGCACACAATACTCCAGGTGTGGCCTCACCAAGGCCCTGTACAACTGTAGCAATGCCTCACTGCCCCTGTACTCAAATCCCCTCGCTATGAAAGCCAACATGCCATTTGCTTTCTTAACCGCCTGCTGGACCTGCATGCCAACCTTCAATGACTGATGTACCATGACACCCAGGTCTCGTTTCACCTCCCCTTTTCCTAATCTGTCACCATTCAGATAATAGTCTGTCTCTCTGTTTTTACTACCAAAGTGGATAACCTCACATTTATCCACATTATATTTCATCTGCCATGCATTTGCCCACTCACATAACCTATCCAAGTCACTCTGCAGCCTCAGAGCATCCTCCTCGCAGCTCACACTGCCACCCAACTTAGTGTCATCCGCAAATTTGGAGATACTACATTTAATCCCCTCGTCTAAATCATTAATGTACAATGTAAACAGCTGGGGCCCCAGCACAGAACCTTGCGGTACTCCACTAGTCACTGCCTGCCATTCTGAAAAGTACCCATTTACTCCAACTCTTTGCTTCCTGTCTGCCAACCAGTTCTCAATCCACATCAGCACACTACCCCCAATCCCATGTGCTTTAACTTTGCACATTAATCTATTGTGTGGGACCTTGTCGAAAGCCTTCTGAAAGTCCAAATATACCACATCAACTGGTTCTCCTTTGTCCACTTTACTGGAAACATCCTCAAAAAATTCCAGAAGATTTCTCAAGCATGATTTCCCTTTCACAAATCCATGCTGACTTGGACCAGTCATGTCACCATTTTCCAAATGCGCTGCTATGACATCCTTAATAATTGATTCCATCATTTTACCCACTACTGAGGTCACGCTGACCAATCTATAATTCCCTATTTTCACTCTCCCTCCTTTTTTTAAAAGTGGGGTTACATTGGCTACCCTCCACTCCATAGGAACTATCCAGAGTCAATGGAATGTTGGAAAATGGCTGTCAATGAATCTGCTATTTTCAAGGCCACCTCCTTAAGTACTCTGGGATGCAGTCCATCAGGCCCTGGGGATTTATCGGCCTTCAATCCCATCAATTTCCCCAACACAATTTTCCGACTAATAAAGATTTCCCTCAGTTCCTCCTCCTTACTAGACCCTCTGGCCCCTTTTATATCCGGAAGGTTGTTTGTGTCCTCCTTAGTGAATACCGAACCAAAGTACTTGTTCAATTGGTCTGCCATTTCTTTGTTCCCCGTTATGACTTCCCCTGATTCTGACTGCAGGGGACCTACGTTTGTCTTTACTAACCTTTTTCTCTTTACATACCTATAAATACTTTTGCAATCCGCCTTAATGTTCCCTGCAAGCTACTTCTCGTACTCCATTTTCCCTGCCCTAATCAAACCCTTTGTCCTCCTCTGCTGAGTTCTAAATTTCTCCCAGTCCCCGGGTTCGCTGCAATTTCTGGCCAATTTGTTTGCCACTTCCTTGGCTTTTATACTATCCCTGATTTCCCTAGATAGCCACGGTTGAGCCACCTTCCCTTTTTTATTTTTACACCAGACAGGAATGTACAATTTTTGTAGTTCATCCATGCGGTCTCTAAATGTCTGCCAGTGCCCATCCACAGGCAACCCCTTAAGTATCATTCGCCAATCTATCCTCGCCAATTCACGCCTCATACCTTCAAAATTACCCTTCTTTAAGTTCTGGACCATGGTCTCTGAATTAACTGTTTCATTCTCCATCCTAATGCAGAATTCCACCATATTATGGTCACTCTTCCCCAAGGGGCCTCGCACAATGAGATTGCTAATTAATCCTCTCTCATTACACAACACCCAGTCTAAGATGGCCTCCCCCCTAGTTGGTTCCTCGACATATTGGTTTAGAAAACCATCCCTTATGCACTCCAGGAAATCCTCCTCCACCGTATTGCTTCCAGTTTGGCTAGCCCAATCTATGTGCATATTAAAGTCACCCATTATAACTGCTGCACCTTTATTGCATGCAGCCCTAATTTCCTGTTTGATGCCCTCCCCAACATCACTACTACTGTTTGGAGGTCTGTACACAACTCCCACGAACGTTTTTTGCCCTTTAGTGTTCTGCAGCTCTACCCATATAGATTCCACATCATCTAAGCTAATGTGTTTCCTATTGCATTAATCTCCTCTTTAAGCAGCAATGCTACCCCACCTCCTTTTCCTTTTATTCTATCGTTCCTGGATGTTGAGTTCCCAGCCCTGATCATCCTGGAGCCACGTCTCCGTAATCCCAATCACATCATATTTGTTAACATATATTTGCACAGTTAATTCATCCACCTTATTGCGGATACTCCTTGCATTAAGACACAAAGCCTTCAGGTTTTTTTTTTAACACCCTTTGTTCTTTTAGAATTTTGCTGTACAGTGGCCCTTTTTGTTCTTTGCCTTGAGGAGGAATTCATAGAATGCATACGGCATAGTTTCTTAGAACAGTATGTTACAGAACCTACAAGGGAGCAAGCTATCTTAGATCTAGTCCTGTGTGCTGAGACAGGAATAATAAACGTTCTCCTAGTAAAAGATCCTCTCGGAATGATTGATCACAGTATGGTTGAATTTGTAATACAGATTGAGGGTGAGGAAGTAGTGTCTCAAACGAGCGTACTATGCTTAAAAAAGGGGACTACAGTGGGATGAGGGCAGAGCTAGCTAAAGTAGACTGGGAACAGAGACTAAACGGTGGCACAATTGAGTTACCGTGAAGGACTTTTAAGGAGCTCTTTCATAGTGCTCAACAAAAATATATTCCAGTGAAAAAGAAGGGTGGTAAGAGAAGGGATAACCAGCCGTGGATAACCAAGGAAATAAAGGAGAGTATCAAATTAAAAACCAATGCGTATAAGGTGGCCAAGGTTAGTGGGAAACTAGAAGATTGGGAAAATTTTAAACGACATCAAAGAATGACTAAGAAAGCAATAAAGAAGGGGAAGATAGATTATGAATGTAAACTTGCACAAAACATAAAAACAGATAGTAAAAGCTTTTACAGATATATAAAATGGAAAAGAGTGACTAAAGTAAATGTTGGTCCCTTAGAAGATGAGAAAGGGGATTTAATAATGGGAAATGTGGAAATGGCTGAGACCTTAAGCAATTATTTTGCTTCGGTCTTCACAGTGGAAGACACAAAAACCATGCCAAAAATTGCTGGTCACGGGAATGTGGGAAGGGAGGACTTTGAGATAATCACTTTCACTAGGGGGGTAGTGCTGGACAGGCTAATGGGACTCGAGGTAGACAAGTCCCCTGGTCCTGATGAAATGCATACCACGGTATTAAAAGAGATGGCGGAAGTTATAGCAAATGCTTTCGTTATAATCTACCAAAATTCTCTGGACTCTGGGGAGGTGCCGTCGGATTGGAAAGCAGCTAATGTAACGCCTCTGTTTAAAAAAGGGGGCAGACAAAAAGCAGGTAACTATAGGCCGGTTAGTTTAACATCTGTAGTGGGGAAAATGCTTGAAGCTATCATGAAGGAAGAAATAGCGGAACATTTAGATAGGAATACTGCAATCAAGCAGACGCAAGATGGATTCATGAAGGGGAAACTATGTGTAACTAATTTATTGGAATTCTTTGAGGATATAAAGAGCATGATGGATAGAGGTGTATCGATGGATGTGGTGTATTTAGATTTCCAAAAGGCATTCGATAAGGTGCCACACAAAAGGTTACTGCAGAAGATAAATGTACGCGGAGTCAGAGGAAATGTATTAGCATGGATCGAGAATTGGCTGGCTAACAGAAAGCAGAGAGTCGGGATAAATGGGTCCTTTTCGGGTTGGAAATCGGTGGTTAGTGGTGTGCCACAGGGATCGGTGCTGGGACCACAACTGTTTACACTATACATAGATGACCTGGAAGAAGGGACTGAGTGTAGTGTAACAAAATTTGCAGATGACACAAAGATTAGTGGGAAAGCGGGTTGTGTGAGGACACAGAGAGGCTGCAAAGAGATTTAGATAGGTTAAGTGAATGGGCTAAGATTTGGCAGATGGAATACAATGTCGGAAAATGTGAGTTCATCCACCTTGGGACAAAAAACAGTAAAAGGGAATATTATTTGAAAGGGGAGAAATTACAACATGCTGCAGTGCAAAGGGACCTGGGGGTCCTCGTCCATGAATCCCAAAAAGTTAGTTTGCAGGTGCAGCAGGTAATCAGGAAGGCAAATGGAATGTTGGCCTTCACTGCGAGAGGGATGGAGTAAAAAGCAGGGAGGTCCTACTGCAACTGTACAGGGTATTGTTGAGGCCGCACCTGGAGTACTGCGTGCAGTTTTGGTCACCTTTCTTAAGGAAGGATATATTAGCTTTGGAAAGGGTACAGAGACGATTCACAAGGCTGATTCCGGAGAAAAGGGGGTTACGTTATGATGATAGATTGAGTAGACTGGGTCTTTACTCGTTGGGAGTTCAGAAGGATGAGGGGTGATCTTATAGAAACATTTAAAATAATGAAGGGGATAGACAGGATAGAGGCAGAGAGGTTGTTCCACTGGTCGGGGAGACTAGAACTAGGGGGC
>NW_027254285.1:0-6001 GCF_044704955.1 Pristiophorus japonicus
GCTGCCGACCTGATGCCGAATGGGCATCGATTGTACACAAAAAGGCCTCGATGTCTGTTGATGGTGGTGAGTAGCTTAGACTCTTCGGTCAGTTCTTGCGTCATATACGCAGATGTGAGGTCAAGTTTCGAGAAAAGTTCTCCTCCAGCCAACGTGGCAAATAGGTCCTCCGCTCTGGGCAGCGGGTATTGGTCCTGTAGGGAGACTCTGTTTATGGTAGACTTGTAATCCCCACAGATTCGCACGGATCCATCAAGCTTCATGACGGGCACGATGGGGCTTGCCCAGTCGCTGAATTCCATGGGAGAAATTATGCCTTCCCGCAGAAGCCGGTCCAGTTCGTTTTCAATCTTTTCCCTCATCACATAAGGCACAGCTCTAGCCTTGTGATGGACAGGTCTGGTATTCTGTGTGATGTAGATTCTAACTTTAGCCCCTTTGAAGGTGCCCACACCTGGCTGAAAGAGATGTTCAAAACGGCTTAGAACTGTTGAGCAGGAAGTCCGTTCCTCTGATGACATGGCGTGAACATCATCCCATTTCCAATTAAGTTCTGCTAGCCAGCTTCTCCCCAACAGGGCTGGGAGATACTAGGAACAATCCACAGGGAAAGTCGGTGCACCATCCCTGTGTGTGTGACTGAGAACATGGCGCTGCCAAGGACTGGGATGATTTCTTTAGTATAGGTCCTTAGTTTGGTGTCGATCTTTGTGAGTTTTAGTCTGTTGCTTTTGTGCAGCCACAGCTGTTCAAATTGTTGAATGCTCATGAGGGATTTACTGGCCCCCGTGTCCAGTTCCATGTTGACGAGTATCCCGTTGAGTAGAAGCCTCATCATAATTGGAGGCGTCTTGGTGTAAGAATGGTGGACATTGATCGTGTTAACTCGCTGTACCTCGGCGTCCCGTGCACTGTTCCAACCGACTTCTGGTCCGCTTTCCGACCCTTCCGATTCGTATACCAGCCGAGCTGCTGTTTTTCTGCACGTGCGAGCCAGATGCCCTGTGTAGTTGCAGTTTCTGCAAACGGCATGCTGAAATCGACATACCCTGGTTGAGTGCCTTCCCCCACATCTCCAACACAGACCATTTCCATTGTTTCCGAAGGATGAGCTGCGTCTGGCTGATCTCCCTTGAGCTTCTCTCAATCTGTTGTGATTGCTCGCATTGTGGGTTGATGAGGTGTGATCCGCCGTTCATGTGGCCCTTGATTTTGATGGCTTCTGACGCCACTATCTGCTGTTGAAGGCCTGCTCTCCTGCCTTTGTCTGTGGGTGGGGGGTAGCGGTTTGTTTCACAATGTTCTGATGCCTCGTTGGTTGTGGTAGCCGAAGTATAGATCAGCCTCGTTTCTTCTTCGCCCCCCAAGAACGTCTTGCGACTAGTGCTGTTGCCTCTAGAGTCAAGTTCTTAGTCTCTATAAGCTTTCGGAATATGCCTGCGTGGCCTATTCCTTCAATAAAAAAGTCTCTCAGTACTTCTCTCCTTAGTTCATCGGAGAACTCACATGAACTAGCCAGCCTCCGAAGTTCCGCCACGAAGACGGACATGCTCTGGCCCACACAGCGTCTGTAGTTATAGAACCTGTGTCTGGCCATGTGTAGGCTGCTCGCTGGCTTCAGGTGGTCTCTCACCAGTGTGCTCAACTCCTCAAACGACTTGCTTGCTGGTTTCTCGGGTGCCAGCAGGTCTTTCATTAAAGCGTATGTTTTCGAGCCACAGCTGGTCAAGAGATGGGCTCTTCTCTTGTCTGCCTTATCGTCGCCCAGCCAGTCTTTGGTCACAAAGCTTTGCTGGAGCCTTTCTATAAAGTCATCCCAATTGTCTCCAGCATTGTATTTCTCATCTGAGCTGTTGGTAGCCATTCTGTGGATTCTGTGATCCCGTAACTCGTCGCCACTGTTAAGTCCTGACTCTAATGTACTGACTTACACGAGACACATGCTGAAGTCAAGGTCACTCAGGACCTGCACCTTTAATTCCAGCTCTCCAGTGCTGCACTTGCCTGAGACCTTCCTTTATATACCACAGTGGGACAGGTATGGAGTGTCTCCTGCAAGTGCACCCCTGGTGGTAAGGTATGCTTATTGTTACAGGTCATATCCAGTTACAGTCATGTATAGCGGCAGTTGGTGAGAGGTGGGAGCAGCGTCGGAGCGGCCTATAAAAGGCCCAGCGGGAGCTCAAGAGTCAGCGGCAGTTGGTGAGAGGTGGGAGCAGCGTCGGAGCGGCCTATAAAAGGCCCAGCGGGAGCTCGAGAGTCAGCGGCAGTTGGTGAGAGGCGGGAGCAGTGTTGGAGCGGCCTATAAAAGCCCAGCGGGAGCTCGAGAGCCAGCGGCAGTTGGCGAGAGGTGGGAGCAGCGTCGGAGCGGCCTATAAAAGGCCCAGCGGGAGCTCGAGAGTCAGCGGCAGTTGGGCAGAGGCGGGAGCAGCGTCGGAGCGGCCTATAAAAGGCCCAGCGGGAGCTCGAAAGTCAGCGGCAGTTGGCGAGAGGCGGGAGCAGCGTCGGAGCGGCCTATAAAAGGCCCAGCGGGAGCTCGAGAGTCAGCGGCAGTTGCGGAGAGGTGGGAGCAGCGTCGGAGCGGCCTATCAAAGGCCCAGCGGGAGCTCGAGAGTCAGCGGCAGTTAGCGAGAGGTGGGAGCAGCGTCGGAGCGGCCTATCAAAGGCGTACCGGTGCAGCTACAGCGGGAGAGAAAGCAAAAAAGAAGTAGAAAGGAATCAAAAGGTGACGTCACAGCCAATGGGGTAAGTGATTGGCTGGTGATTGGTGAGTAGCTTTTCTTTTTATTTTTATATCAGTAAGTAAACTGTAACATTGTTATTACCAATTTAAGGGTATCTAAGTGTTAAGGCATGGCAGGAGAGCTCGGTCACGTGATATGCTCCTCCTGTGCCATGTGGGAACTCAGGGACGCTTCCGGTGTCCCTGACGACTACGTGTGTAAGAAGTGTATCCGCCTCCATCTCCTGACGGACCGCGTTGCGGAATTGGAGCTGAGGGTGGATTCACTCTGGAGCATCCACGATGCTGAGAATGACATAAGTGGCACATGTAGTGAGTTGGTCTTACCGCATGAGAAGGATCCACAGCCAGCTAGGGAATGGAAGACCAGCAGGAAGAGTAGTACAAAGAAGGTAGTGCAGGGGTCCCATCTGGTCATCCCCCTGCAAAACAGATACACTGCTTTGAGTGCTGTTGAGGGAGATGACTCATTAGGGGAGAGCAACAGCAGCCAAGTTCATGGCACCATGACTGGCTCTGTTGTACAGGAGGGCATAAAAAAGAGTGGGAGAGCGATAGTGATAGGGTATTCAATCATAAGGGGAATAGATAGGCGTTTCTGCGGCCGCAATCGAGACTCCAGGATGGTATGTTGCCTCCCTGGTGCAAGGGTCAAGGATGTCTCCGAGCAAGTGCAGGACATTCTGAAAAGGGAGAGAGAACAGCCAGTTGTTGTGGTGCACATTGGTACCAACGACATAGGTAAAAAAAGGGATAAGGTCCTACGAGACGAATTTAAGGAGCTAGGAGTTAAATTAAAAAGTAGGACCTCAAAAGTAGTAATCTCGGGATTGCTACCAGTGCCACGTGCTAGTCAGAGTAGGAATCGCAGGATAGCACAGATGAATACGTGGCTTGAGCAGTGGTGCAGCAGGGAGGGATTCAAATTCGTGGGGCATTGGAACAGATTCTGGGGGAGGTGGGACCAGTACAAACCGGACGGTCTGCACTTGGGCAGGAACGGAACCAATGTCCAAGGGGGAGTGTTTGCTAGTGCTGTTGATGAGGAGTTAAACTAATATGGCAGGGGGATGGGAACCAATACAGGGAGACAGAGGGAAACAAAAAGGAGACAAAAACAAAAGACAGAAAAGAGATGAGTAAAAGTGGAGGGCAGAGAAACCAAAGGCAAAAAACAAAAAGGGCCACTGAATATAAAAGGGCTGCAGGAGGGGTAAAAACTAAAAATCATGGTTTAAAAACTAGGATGAAAACACTCTACCTAAATGCACGCAGCATTAGAAATAAAGTAAGTGAGTTGATGGCACAAATCATTACAAATGGGTATGATTTGGTGGCCATTACAGAAACATGGTTGCAAGGTGGCCAAGACTGGGAATTAAACATACAGGGGTATCTGACGATTCAGAAAGATAGGCAAGAAGGGAAAGGAGGTGGGGTAGCTCTGTTAATAAAGGATGATATCAGGGCAGTTGTGAGGGATGATATTGGCTCCAATGAACAAAATGTTGAATCATTGTGGGTGGAGATTAGAGATAGTAAGGGGAAACAGTCACTGGTCAGCGTAGTTTATAGGCCCCCAAATAAAAACTTCATGGTGGGGCGGGCAATAATCAAGGGAATAATGGAGGCATGTGAAAAAGGAACGGCAGTAGTTATGGGGGATTTTAACCTACATATCGATTGGTCAAATCAAATCGCAGGGGGTAGCCTGGAGGAGGAATTCATAGAATGCATACGGGATTGCTTCTTAGAACAGTATGTAACAGAGCCTACAAGGGAGCAAGCCATTTTGGATCTGGTCCTATGTAAAGAGACAGGAAAAATAAACGATCTCCTCGTAAAAGATCCTCTCGGAATGAGTGATCACAATATGGTTGAATTTGTAATACAGATTGAGGATGAGGAAGTTGTGTCAGAAACGAGCGTACTATGCTTAAACAAAGGGAACTACAGTGGGATGAGGGCAGAGTTGGCTAAAGTAGACTGGAAACAAGGACTAAACGGTGGCACAATTGAGGAACAGTGGAGGACTTTTAAGGAGCTCTTTCATAATGCGCAACAAAAATATATTCCAGTGAAAAAGAAGGGCAGCAAGAGAAGAGATAACCAGCTGTGGATAACCAAGGAAATAAAGGAAAGTATCAAATCAAAGACCAATGCGTATAAGGTGGCCAAGGTTAGTGGGAAACTAGAGGATTGGGAAAATTTTAAGCAACAGCAAAGAATGACTAAAAAAGCAATAAAGAAAGGGAAGATAGATTACGAAGGTAAACTTGCGCAAAACATAAAAACAGATAGTAAAAGCTTTTACAGATATATAAAACGGAAAAGAGTGACTAAAGTAAATGTTGGTCCCTTAGAAGATGAAAAGGGGGATTTAATAATGGGAAATGTGGAAATGGCTGAGACCTTAAACAATTATTTTGCTTCCGTCTTCACAGTGGAAGACACAAAAACCATGCCAAAAATTGCTGGTCATAGGAATGTGGGAAGGGAGGACCTTGAGATGATCACTATCACTAGGGAGGTAGTGCTGGACAGACTAATGGGACTGAAGGTAGACAAGTCCCCTGGTCCTGATGAAATGCATCCCAGGGTATTAAAAGAGATGGCGGAAGTTATAGCAGATGCATTTGGTATAATCTACCAAAATTCTCTGGACTCTGGGGAGGTACCAGCGGATTGGAGAGCAGCTAATGTTACGCCTCTGTTTAAAAAAGGGGGCAGGCAAAAGGCAGGTAACTATAGGCCGGTTAGTTTAACATCTGTAGTGGGGAAAATGCTTGAAACTATCATTAAGGAAGAAATAACGGGACATCTGGATAGGAATAGTGCAATCAAGCAGACGCAGCATGGATTCATGAAAGGGAAATCATGTTTAACTAACTTACTGGAATTCTTTGAGGATATAACGAGCATGGTGGATAGAGGTGTACCGATGGATGTGGTGTATTTAGATTTCCAAAAGGCATTCGATAAGGTGCCACACAAAAGGTTACTGCAGAAGATAAAGGTACGCGGAGTCAGAGGAAATCAAAATTTGCAGATGACACTAAGATTAGTGGGAAAGCGGGTTGTGTAGAGGACTCAGCGAGGCTGCAAGGAGATTTGGATAGGTTAAGCGAATGGGCTAAGGTTTGGCAGATGGAATACAATGTCGGAAAGTGTGAGGTCATCCACCTTGGGAAAAAAAACAGTAAAAGGGAATATTATTTGAATGGGGAGAAATTACAACATGCTGTGGTGCAGAGGGAC
>NW_027254286.1:0-5932 GCF_044704955.1 Pristiophorus japonicus
GGTGGTATAGAGAGAGTCGTATGGAGAGGGTGGTATGGAGAGGGTGGTATGGAGAGGGTGGTATAGAGAAGGTGGTATGGAGAGGGTGGTATAGAGAGTGTGGTATGGAGAGGGTGGTGTAGAGAAGGTGGTATGGAGAGGGTGGTATAGAGAGGGTGGTATGGAGAGGGTGGTATAGAGAAGGTGGTATGGAGAGGGTGGTATAGAGTGGGTGGTATAGAAAGGATGGTATGGAGAGGGTGGTATAGAGAGGGTGGTATAGAGAGGGTGGTATAGAGAGGGTGGTATGGAGAGGGTGGTATAGACAGGGTGGTATGGAGAGGGTGGTTGGAGAGGGTGGTCTAGAGAAGGTGGTATGGAGAGGGTGGTATAGAGAGGGTGGTATAGAGAGGGTCATATGGAGAGAGTGGTATAGAGAGGGTGGAATGGAGAGGGTGGTATGGAGAGGGTGGTATAGAGAGGGTGGTATAGAGAGGGTGGTATGGAGAGGGTGGTATAGAGAGGGTGGTATGGAGAGGGTGGTACATAGAGAGTGGTATGAAGAGGGTGATATAGAGAGGGTGGTATGGAGAGGGTGGTATAGAGAAGGTGGTATGGAGAGGGTGGTATAGTGGGTGGTATAGAAAGGGTGGTATGGAGAGGGTGGTATAGAGAGCGTGGTATGGAGAGGGTGGTATGGAGAGGATGGTATGGAGAGGGTGGTATAGAGAGGGTGGTATGGAGAGGGTGGTATAGAGAGGGTGGTATGGAGAGGGTGGTATGGAGAGGGTGGTATGGAGAGGGTGGTATAGAGAGGGTGGTATGGAGAGGGTGGTATAGAGAAGGTGGTATGCAGAGGGTGGTATAGAGAGGGTGGTATAGAGAGGGTGGTATGGAGCGGGTGGTGAGAGGGTGGTACAGAGAGGGTGGTATGGAGAGGGTGGTATTGAGAGGGTGGTATGGAGAGGGTGGTATGGAGAAGGTGGTATTGAGAGGGTGGTATGGAGAGGGTGGTATAGAGAGGGTGGTACAGAGAGGGTTGTACATAGAGAGTGGTATGGAGAGGGTGATATAGAGAGGGTGGTATGGAGAGGGTGGTATGGAGAGGGTGATATTGAGAGGGTGGTATGGAGAGGGTGGTATGGAGAGGGTGGTATGGAGAGGGTGGTATAGAGAGGAAGGTATGGAGAGGGTGGTACAGAGAAGGTGGTATGGAGTGGGTTATTTGAGAGGGTGGTATGGAGAGGGTGGTACGGAGAGGGTGGTACGGAGAGGGTGGTATGGAGGCTGGTATGGAGAGGGTGGTACATCGAGGGTGTATGGAGAGGGTGATTATAGAGAGGGTGGTATAGAGAGGGTGGTATGGAGAGGGTTGTATGGAGAGGGTGGTATGGAGAGGGTGGTATAGAGATGGTGGTATGGAGAGGGTGGTATTGAGAGGGTGGTATGGAGAGGGTGGTACGGAGAGGGTGGTATAGAGAGGGTGGTATAGAGAGGGTGGTATGGAGAGGGTGGTATAGAGAGGGTGGTATAGAGAGGGTGGTAAGGAGTGGGTGGTGAGAGGGTGGTACAGAGACGGTGGTATGGAGAGGGTGCTATTGAGAGGGTGGTATGGAGAGAGTGGTATGGAGAAGGTGGTATCGAGAGGGTGGTATGGAGAGAGCGGTATGGAGAGAGTGGTATGGAGAGGGTGGTACGGAGGGTGGTTATAGAGAGGGTGGTATAGAGAGGGTGGTATGGAGAGGGTTGTATGGAGAGGGTGGTATGGAGAGGGTGGTATAGAGAAGGTGGTATGGAGAGGGTGGTATTGAGAGGGTGGTATGGAGAGGGTGGTATGGAGAGCGTGAAATTGAGAGGGTGGTATGGAGAGGGTGGTATGGAGAGGGTGGTATGGAGAGGGTGGTATGGAGAGGGTGGTATGGAGAGGGTGGTATGGAGAGGGTGGTATGGAGAGGGTGGTATAGAGAGGTTGGTATGGAGAGGGTGGAATAGAGAAGGTGGAATGGAGTGGGTTATTTGAGAGGGTGGTATGGAGAGGGTGGTACGGAGAGGGTGGTACATAGAGGGTGGTATGGAGGCTGGTATGGAGAGGGTGGTACATCGAGGGTGTATGGAGAGGGTGATATAGAGAGGGTGGTATAGAGAGGGTGGTCTGGAGAGGGTGGTATGGAGAGGGTGGTATAGAGAAGGTGGTATGGAGAGGATGGTATTGAGAGGGTGGTATGGAGAGGTTGGTACGGAGAGGGTGGTATAGAGAGGGTGGTATGGAGAGGGTGGTATAGAGAGGGTGGTATGGAGAGGGTGGTATGGAGAGGGTGGTATCGAGAGGGTGGTATGGAGAGGGTGGTATAGAGAGGGTGGTATGGAGAGGGTGGTATAGAGAAGGTGGTATGGAGAGGGTGGTATGGAGAGGGTGGTATGGAGAGGGTGGTATAGAGAGGGTGGTAAGGAGAGGGTGGTATAGAGAGGGTGTTATGGAGAGGGTGGTATGGAGAGGGTGGTATAGAGAAGGTGGTATGGAGAGGGTGGTATGGAGAGGGTGGTATAGCGAGGGTGGTACAGAGAGGGTGGTATGGGGAGCATGGTATGGAGAGGGTGGTATGGAGAGGGTGGTATAGAGAAGGTGGTATGGAGAGGGTGGCATAGAGAGGGTGGTATAGAGAAGGTGGTATGGAGAGGGTGGTATAGAGAGGGTGGTATAGAGAGGGTGATACATAGAGGGTGGTATGGAGAGGGTGGTATGGAGAGAGTGGTATGGAGAGGGTGGTATAGAGAGGGTGGTATAGAGAGGGTTGTATGGAGAGGGTGGTATGGAGAGGGTGGTATGGAGAGGGTGGAATGGAGAGGGTGGTATAGAGAAGGTGGTATGGAGAGGGTGGTATGGAGAGGGTGGTATAGAGAAGGTGGTATGGAGAGGGTGGCATAGAGAGGGTGGTATAGAGAGGGTGGTATGGAGAGGGTGGCATGGGGAAGGTGGTATGGAGAGGGTGGTATGGAGAGGGTGGTATGGAGAGGGTGGAATGGAGAGGGTTGTATGGAGAGGGTGGTACGGAGAGGGTGGTATAGAGAGGGTGTTATGGAGAGGGTGATATGGAGAGGGTGGTATAGAGAAGGTGGTATGGAGAGGGTGGTATTGAGAGGGTGGTATAGAGAGGGTGGTATAGAGAGGGTGGTATGGAGAGCGTGGTATGGAGAGGGTGGTATGGAGAGGGTGGTATAGAGAAGCTGGTATAGGGTGGTATAGAGAGAGTGGTATGGAGAGGGTGGTATGGAGAGGGTGGTATGGAGAAGGTGGTATAGAGAAGGTGGTATGGAGAGGGTGGTATAGAGAGTGTGGTATGGAGAGGGTGGTGTAGAGACGGTGGTATGGAGAGGGTGGTATAGAGAGGGTGGTAAAGAGAGGGTGGTATAGAGAGAGTGGTATGGAGAGGGTGGTTTCGACAGGGTGGTATGGAGAGGGTGGTTGGAGAGGGTGGTATAGAGAAGGTGGTATGGAGAGGGTGGTATAGAGAGGGTGGTATAGAGAGGGTCATATGGAGAGGGTGGTATGGAGAGGGTGGTATAGAGAGGGTGGTATAGAGAGGTTGGTATAGAGAGGGTGGTATGGAGAGGGTGGTATAGATAGGGTGGTATGGAGAGGGTGGTACATAGAGAGTGGTATGAAGAGGGTGATATAGAGAGGGTGGTATGGAGAGGGTGGTATAGAGAAGGTGGTATGGAGAGGGTGGTATAGAGTGGGTGGTATAGAAAGGGTGGTATGGAGAGGGTGGTATAGAGAGGGTGGTATGGAGAGGGTGGTATGGAGACGATGGTATGGAGAGGGTGGTATAGAGAGGGTGGTATGGAGAGGGTGCTATAGAGAGGGTGGTATAGAGAGGGAGGTATGGAGAGGGTGGTATGGAGAGGGTGGTATGGAGAGGGTGGTATAGAGAGGGTGGTATGGAGAGGGTGGTATAGAGAAGGTGGTATGGAGAGGGTGGTATAGAGAGTGTGGTATAGAGAGGGTGGTATGGAGCGGGTGGTGAGAGGGTGGTACAGAGAGGGTGGTATGGAGAGGGTGGTATTGAGAGGGTGGTATGGAGAGGGTGGTATGGAGAAGGTGGTATTGAGAGGGTGGTATGGAGAGGGTGGTATGGAGAGGGTGGTATGGAGAGGGTGGTACAGAGAGGGTGGTATAGAGAGGGTTGTACATAGAGAGTGGTTTGGAGAGGGTGATATAGAGAGGGTGGTATGGAGAGGGTGGTATGGAGAGGTTGATATGGAGAGGGTGGTATGGAGAGGGTGGTATGGAGAGGGTGGTATGGAGAGGGTGGTATGGAGAGGGTGGTATGGAGAGGGTGGTATAGAGAGGGTGGTATGGAGAGGGTGGTATAGAGAAGGTGGTATAGAGTGGGTTATTTGAGAGGGTAGTATGGAGAGGGTGGTACGGAGAGGGTGGTACATAGAGGGTGGTATGGAGACTGGTATGGAGAGGGTGGTACATCGAGGGTGTATGGAGAGGGTGATATAGAGAGGGTGGTATAGAGAGGGTGGTATGGAGAGGGTTGTATGGAGAGGGTGGTATGGAGAGGGTGGTATAGAGAAGGTGGTATGGAGAGGGTGGTATTGAGAGGGTGGTATGGAGAGGGTGGTACGGAGAGGGTTGTATAGAGAGGGTGGTATGGAGAGGGTGGTATCGAGAGGGTGGTATGGTGAGGGTGGTATAGAGAGGGTGGTACGGAGAGGGTGGTATAGAGAGGGTGGTATGGAGAGGGTGGTATAGAGAGGGTGGTATAGAGAGGGTGGTATGGAGAGGGTGGTATTGAGAGGGTGGTATAGAGAGGGTGTACAGAGAGGGTGGTATAGAGAGGGTGGTATGGAGAGGGTGGTATGGAGAGTGTGGTATGGAGAGGGTGGTACATAGAGAGTGGTATAGAGAGGGTGGTATGGAGAAGTTGGTATAGAGAGGGTGGTATAGCGAGGGTGGTATGGAGAGGGTGGTATTGAGAGGGTGGTATGGAGAGGGTGGTATGGAGAGGGTGGTATTGAGAGGGTGGTATGGAGAGGGTGATATGGAGAGGGAGGTACGAAGAGGGTGGTATAGAGAGGGTTGTACATAGAGAGTGGTATGGAGAGGGTGAATTAGAGAGGGTGGTATGGAGAGGGTGGTATGGAGAGGGTGGTATAGAGAAGGTGGTATGGAGAGGGTGATATTGAGAGGGTGTTATGGAGAGGGTGGTACGGAGAGGGTGGTACATAGAGGGTGGTATGGAGAGGGTGGTATGGAGAGGGTGGTACATCGAGGGTGGTATGGAGAGGGTGATATAGAGAGGGTGGTATAGAGTGGGTGGTATGGAGAGGGTTGTATGGAGAGGGTGGTATAGAGAGTGTGGTATGGAGAGGGTGGTATTGAGAGGTTGGTATGGAGAGGGTGGGACGGAGAGGGTGGTATAGAGAGGGTGGTATGGAGAGGGTAGTATGGAGAGGGTGGTATAGAGAGGGTGGTATGGAGAGGGTGGTATAGAGAGGGTGGTACATAGAGGGTGGTATGGAGAGGGTGGTATGGAGAGGGTGGTACATCGAGGGTGGTATGGAGAGGGTGATATAGAGAGGGTGGTATAGAGAGGGTGGTATGGAGAGGGTTGTATGGAGAGGGTGGTATAGAGAGTGTGGTATGGAGAGGGTGGTATTGAGAGGTTGGTATGGAGAGGGTGGGATGGAGAGGGTGGTATAGAGAGGGTGGTATGGAGAGGGTAGTATGGAGAGGGTGGTATAGAGAGGGTGGTATGGAGAGGGTGGTATAGAGAGGGCGGTATGGAGAGGGTGGTATGGAGAGGGTGGTATAGAGAAGGTGGTATGTAGAGGGTGGTATAGAGAGGGTGGTATAGAGAGGGTGGTATAGAGAGGGTGGTATGGAGAGGGTGGTATGGAGAGTGTTATATAGAGAAGGTGTTATGGAGAGGGTGGTATTGAG
>NW_027254287.1:0-5890 GCF_044704955.1 Pristiophorus japonicus
CTCCATCGGGGACCCCCGCCTCCTCCGGACGGCAAGATGGTGCGCCATGGCGTGTCCGGACGGCTGGCGAGGATGGCAAAGTTGAGGGTGTGCAGGAGCAGCCCGTACAGGAAACCCCTCCGCGCGGAACTGAAAGGCACGGAGGGGATTTCCCCGAGGCGGCTCAAGTTGTGAGGCGCCGGCCCCCGAGGGAGGTTCCGGGGTTTGGCGCCGATGAGGAATTCCGTCCGGACGGGGGTCAGTTCGGACGGGATCTCCCCACGTGCTTGAGCCTCCTCGATACACCTAACGGAGTCAGGGCCCAGAGCTGTTTTTAGCGACTCGATGGCATCGGCCGCGCGGCGGACGTTGGCAGAATTTAGGCGCCGCGCCAGCGTGACTGGCGCCATCCAGCCCGCTCCTCCGCCATCGAGCAGGTCCCTGACCCTGGTCACCTCACCAGCCACAGCCCTCTCTTCCGACCGCCACATGAAGCCTCGGCCGTGGAGGTACGGATTCCCGAGCAGCGGTTCCTGCAGGACGGCCGCCACTCCAGCCGGCGGAGAGCTGCGCTTGGTGGAGACTTTGTTCCAGACCCTGATGAGTTCCCTGTAAAAGACAGGCAGCTCCCGGAGGGCGGTCCTGGCACCCCCCAAGTTCACAAACAGGAGCTGCGTGTCATAATTGAGGTCGAGCTGCTGGCGGAAGAAATACCTCGCCAGAGCACACCACCTAGGAGGGGGCTCGACGTAAAGGTATCTCTGCAGGGTCTGAAGACGGAAAGTCGCGAGCTGGGCGCTGACGCACACCAACGACTGACCGCCCTCCTCAAGCGGGAGACTCAAGACCGCGACAGAGACCCAGTGCTTCCTGTTGTTCCAGAAGAAGTCCACCAGCTTCTTCTGTATCTTGGCGACAAACGCAGGGGGAGGGGTCAAAGTGACCAGCCGGTACCACAGCATTGCGGCCACCAGCTGGTTTATGACTAGCGCTCGACCCCTGTAGGACAGCACTCGGAGCAGTCCTGTCCAGCGCCCTAGGCGAGCGGCGACCTTGGCCTCCAGCTCCTACCAGTTCGCCGGCCAGGCTTCCTCGTCGGGGCTAAGGTAGACTCCCAGATAGAGGAGATGGGTCGTGCTCCAGGCAAAAGGCCTGAGCTCCTCCGGCAGGGAGTCCACCCGCCACTGACCCACCAGGAGTCCGGAACATTTCTCCCAGTTGATCCTGGCGGAGGACGCGGCCGAGTAAATCTCCTGGCACTCACGCATCCTCCGCAGGTCAGCGGGATCCTCTACCGCGAGGAGCACGTCATCGGCGTAAGCCGAGAGGACGACCTCCACGCCCGGCCCTTGCAGAGCCAGTCCCGTCAACCTCGTCCGCAAGAGGCGCAGGAAAGGCTCCACGCAAACGGCGTATAACTGGCCGGACATGGGGCATCCCTGGCGCACCCCTCTCCTAAAGCGAAGGGGCGCCGTCAAGGACCCGTTAACCTTAATCAGACACTCCGCGGCGGCGTACAAAAGTCGGATCCGGGCGACGAAATGCGTCCCGAACCCGAAAGCGCGCAGAGTTCCGAGCAGATAGTCGTGATCCACCCTGTCGAACGCCTTCTCTTGGTCGAGGGATAGGAAGGCGACCGACAGACCAGCCTCCTGGGAGCAATGGATGAGGTCCCGGACCAGATGGATGTTGTCGTGGATCGTCCGGCCCGGGACCGTGTATGACTGGTCGGGGTGAATCATGTGGTCCAGCACGGCACCAAGGCGAGCAGACATCGCCCTGGCGAAGATTTTGTAGTCCGTGCTGAGGAGGGAGACCGGGCGCCAGTTCTTAAGGAGGCGGAGATCGCCCTTCTTAGGCAGCAGGACGATGACTGCCCTGCGCCAAGAGAGGGGCATCTCCCCGGTCGCCAGACTTTCCCCCAGGACCCGCGCGTAGTCGCCCCCCAGGACGTCCCAGAACGCCCTGTGGAACTCCACGGTCAGCCCGTCCAGCCCCGGGGATTTTCCCCTCGAGAGCCGGGCGAGGGCACCGGTCAGCTCCGCCAGGCTTAGCGGAGCTTCCAGATTTTCGGCGCCCTCCGGGCCGACCTTCGGCAGGTCCTCCCACAAAACTCTACGCGCTTCCTCGCTGGACAGATCCGGAGAGAACAGAGCCCCGTAATATTCACGGACCCTGTTGTTGACGCCCTCCGGATCCGAGACGAGAGAGCCGTCGTCGGCCAGCAGCGTCAAGAGCTGCTTACGGACACTCTGCCTTTTTTCCAGCGAGTAGAAGAAGGGGGAGCCGCGGTCCAGATCCCGCAGGAACCGGATCCGCGACCTCACGAACGCGCCTCGGGACCCGACGAGCTGCAGGTCCTTCAGCGCGGCCTTCTTCGCTTCGTACACCGTCCGCAGGGCCGGGTCCTGGACGACTTGACCGAGACGGGCTTCCAGGTCGAGCACCTCTTTTTCTAGGCGCCCGACTCTGGCCGCCCGCCTCTTGGTCGACCCCCTCGCGTACTCTTGACAGAAGACGCGGACGTGAGCCTTGCCCACGTCCCACCATAGCCTCAAGGAGGGGAAGCCCCCCTGCTTCCTTCTCCAGTCGGACCAGAATCGACGGAACGAGTCCTGGAACCGCACGTCCTCCAGCAGCCGGTTGTTAAAGTGCCAGTACGCGGACCCCGTCCTCGCGCGGAGCGAAGCGAGCTCCGCCCACACCAGGTGGTGGTCCGAACACGGCACCGGCCGCATGGAGGCCGCCGGGACGCAGGAAACGTACGCCCGAGACACGTAAAGGCGGTCGACTCTAGACCATCCAACTCCAGGCCTCACCCAAGTAAAGGCGCTGGAGTCGGGGTGGAGATTTCGCCAGACGTCCACCAAGTCGAAGGACCCGACCAGGTCCCTCAACTTCTCCATCGCCGTCATGCACTGCGGGGCACCGGAGCGGTCCCTCGCCTCGAGGGTGCAGTTAAAATCCCCCCCGAGGACAATGCAGTCGCCGACGTCGACGGAGCCAAGAAGAGCGGACACCTCTTCAAAGAAGCGCGTTTGCTGCGGGCCGGGATGAGGGGCGTACACGTTCACGAGATGGAGCGGCACGTCCCCCAGGCGAACCGTTACGTGCAGCAAGCGGCCTGGCACGGGCTCCTCGACCCCCAAGATCTCCGGCTGAAAATGCGGGCCCAGCAAGATGGCCACCCCACTAGAAATGGCGGTGAGGTGGCTCATGCGGACCTCTCCTTGCCATTCCAGGAGCCACGTGGCTTCGTCTCCCGGAACGGTGTGGGTTTCTTGCAGGAAGCACACCGCATATTTCCCCTCCCGCAGGAGCGAAAAATTGTCAAATCTACGGCGTGCCCCTCTGCCGCCGTTGATGTTGAGGCTGGCTATGGTTATCTTCATGGCAAAAGCATAGTGCAACCTCTACCTTAACCTATTGTGGGGGAGGGAGCGGAGTCTTTTGTTGAACTCCGCTCCCTCCGCAGCCCAGCGAGGAGTCCCTCGAGCTCGCGCAGCTCAAGGTGCTGCTCCTTTGTCAAGGGCCCGCCCGCGGCCAAGGTTTTAACGGCGGCGCGGACAGACCCCTTGATCAGCTCTGGCTCGGACCATTTTTCCAGGGCCAGTCGGGCTTGGTCGCGGCGACCCCGGCTCTGGGCCAAAAAGTCCCGGAGTTCCTTTGCAGGAACGAGGAGGGCCTCAGCGGCGGCCGCGAGCAGATCCACCGCCTCACTGGCGGTGGTCTCTAGGTCTTCACCCGCGTCCCCCACCGAGTCCCCGTCCTCCTCCGGGAGGTGGCCGCCAGCAGCCGGCCCATCGACCGCACAAGGTACGGCAAATGAACCGGCCGCTCCAACCGGCCCTGGCACTGCCTCGATCCCACCCCCAGGATCGTCGGCAGAGGAGTCCCCACTGGGCTCTTTTAAAAATGGTGCTGGGTCGGGAAATGACAGCGGAAGGGGTTCCCCCTCCGCCCCAGGAACCGGAGAACAAGGAGAGACCCGGCCATAGGAAATCCCCAGGCCCCCCAAGTGCTCCAGCTCCAAAGTAAGGGGCGAGGGTGGGTGTTCCTCCCCCTCCCCGCTGCCACCCCCCGGCCCAGCATCTACAGTTTCATTAAAAACAGTAAATTGTGTTTCTGCCGGGTCGAGCGTCTCCCGGGGGAAGTTGGGTATTGGCTGGGCGGGCTCAGGTTCGGCCTTTTCGGCCTCGCCCGCCTCAGTCCCCGGGACGCCCGGCCCGGCGGCTACGCATTCCTCCGCGGTCCCCACGCCCCCCACGACAGGCAGATCTTCCACTCCATCCCCAGGAGGCAGCGGCTGGGCAGCCTCGACTACCTCACCCTCCCCGGGGACAGACTCTTCGCGCCTGCAGCGCAATTTGGGAGCGCTGGTGGGGGACGCGGGACACGCGGCGGGCACCGACTCCTCCGCGGAGGGATGTTGTTCCCCCTCCGCGTCATTGGGACGGTGCCTCTTTTTGTTCCTGGGGGCGCGCGGAGTCAGGGAGACCTCCATGTCTGCCGAGGCCTCCCGCTCCGCCCCCCCCTTTTCCTTTTCTTGCCCGCGCCCGGGCCCCTCTGTGGTGTTGTTCAAGGGCTCGGGCACGGGCTCGGGGCACCCCGCGCTCGCCGGTGACGGGGTTGGGCTGAGCGCGGTGGTCAAATTATCCGGCGCACTGAGGGGACCCGCCTCTTGATGTTTTGTCTTCTTCCGCGCCTTCTTTCCGGTCGGACGCTCTCCCTCCCCCCCGCCGGAGGCCCTGAAAACAAAGGCCTCCGACGATGCCCGCGCACCCATGGCTCCCGGCACGCGGACGCAACTAGGGGGAGGGGTGGCGGCGGCGCCAGCCTTGGCCGCCTTCGGTGGTTTGGTGGCCTTGGAGGCGGGGCAGTTCTTGCGAACGTGCCCCACCTCCCTGCAGGCATGGCACCGCACGCCGTCCGACGTCCAGAAGACGCGGTAGGCAGTCCCCTCGTGCACCACATTAAAATTACCCTCCGTCGTGTCCTCCCGCGCCAGCCGGACAAAGAGCTGGCGGCGGAAGGAGAACACGTGGCGCAGGCTGTTCTCCCTGAGGCCGAGCGGTATGGGGTTGATCCCTGACCTTACCTCCCCCAGTTGGTGTAGGTGAGGGAGGAGGAGCTCAGCGGGAACAAAGGGCGGGACGTTTGAAATGATGACCCTCTGCGCGGTGGCCTCGAGAGGGTCCACCGGCAGGAACGTCCCGCCCACCGTGAGCCCCTTTTCAAGGGCCAGGGACACCGCCCGCTCCGACCCCAGGAAGAACACGGCCTTCCCAGACATCTTGGAGGCTGCGACAATGGCCGAGGGGCCGACTACCCCAGCCATCGCCCGCACGCACTCCTCAATGCTCATTGTGGGGTGAGTGTAGCTCTTGACCCCGTGTTTCCTGGTTATAAATCTGAACGGTGGCAGGGCAGCGGGTGGCGCAGGAGGTGCCGTGGATGTGGACACCGCCTGCGCATACGTCCTTGCTGGCCCTGCCACCGGCGTGGATGGGGTCGCCATCACGGGGTCCCTTTAAGGGCTACACCCACCCCAAAGTCACAGGCCTTAATGGTCTTTTAATGGCCTCGTATATTAACTGAGCAGAGGAGCCCTTAACGAGGCACCTCTCCCCTCGTTGACAATTGGGGAGAGGCCTTGCTCCCTCTGCTCAGTTGTCTTAATTGGTTTTTTTTTTTGCAAATTTGGAAGGAAGAGGCCTCAGAGAGAGAGGGGAGAAACAGAGTAGCAGAGAAAGAGAGAGGGGGGTGGGAAGGGGGGGGGACTGCGAGGGCAGGTCTCCCCTCGCAGCTGTGGGTGGGTGCACTCCCCAGATGGCAAAAACACAAAAGTCCTTGGGGTGGTCTTCAGGTGGGGGGAGAAGATGTCTTCACCTGGGGTAGCTGGAGCCACCAG
>NW_027254288.1:0-5856 GCF_044704955.1 Pristiophorus japonicus
GTAAGGGGAATATAATGGGACTGTGTAAGGGGAATAGAATGGGACAGTGTTAGGGTGGAATAAAATGGGACAGTGTAAGGGGGGAATATAATGGGAGAGTGAAAAGGGGGAATATAATGGGACTATGTAAGGGGGGAATAGAATGGGACAGTGTAAGGGAGGAATCGAATGGGACAGTGTAAGGGGGGAATATAATGGGACAGTATAAGGGGAATATAATGGGACAGTTTAAGGAGGAGAATATAATGGAACAGTGTAAGGAGGGGAATATAATGGGACAGTTTAAGAGGAATATAATGGGACAGTGTAAAGGGGGAATATAATGGGACAGTGTAAGGGGTGAATATAATGGGACAGTGTAAGGGGTAATATAATGGGACAGTATAAGGGGATTATAGTGGGACAGTATAAGGGGAATATAATGGGTCAGTGTAAGGGGGGAATAAAATGGGACAGTGTAAGGGGGGAATATAGTGGGACAGTGTATGGGGGAATATAATGGGACAGTGTAAGGGGGGAATATAATGGGACAGTATAAGTGGGGCATATAATGGCACAGTGTAAGGTGGAATATAATGGGTCAGTGTAAGTGGGGAATATAATGGCACAGTGTAAGGGGGGAATATAATGGGACAGTGTAAGGGGGGAATATAATTGGGACAGTGTAATGGGGGAATATAATGCGACAGTATCAGGGGAATAGAATGGGACAGTGCAAGGGTGGAATAAAATGGGACAGTGGAAAGGGTGAATATAATGGGACAGTGTAAGGGTGGAATATAATGGGACTTTTTAAAGGGGGAAATATAATGGGACAGTGTAAGGGGGGAATATAATGGGCCAGTGTAAGGGGGGAATATAATGGGACAGTGTAAGGGGGGAATATAATGGGACAGTGTAAGAGGGGAATATAATGCGATAGCTTAAGGGGGGAATATAATGGGACAGGGTAAGAAGGGAATATAATGGGACAGTGTAAGGGGGGAATAGAATGGGAGAGTGTAAGGGGGGAATAGAATGGGAGAGTGTAAGGGGAATATAATGGGAGAATGTAAGGGGGGAATATAATGGGAGAGTGTAAGGGGGGAATAGAATGGGACAGTGCAAGGGTGGAATAAAATGGGACAGTGGAAGGAGTGAATATAATGGGACAGTGTAAGGGTGGAATATAATGGGACTATGTAAGGGTGGAATATAATGGGACAGTGTAAGGGGGGAATATAATTGGACAGTGTAAGGGGGGAATATAATGGGACAGTGTAAGGGGGGAATATAATGGGACAGTTTAAGGGGGGATATAATGGGACTGGGTAAAGGGAATATAATGGGACCGCTTAAGGGGGGAATATAATGGGATAGTGGAAGGGGGGAATATAATGGGACAGCTTAAGATGGGAATATAATGGGACAGTGTCAGGGGGGAATATAATGGGACAGTATAAGGGGAATATAATGGGACAGTTTAAGGAGGAGAATATAATGGGACAGTGTAAGGAGGGGAATATAATGGGACAGTGTAAGGGGGGAATATAATGCGACAGTGTAAGGGGTGAATATAATGGGACAGTGTAAGGGGGGAATATAATGGGACAGAGTAAGGGGGAATATAATGGGACAGTATAATGGGAATAAAATGGGACAGCTCAAGGGGGGAATATAAAGGGAAAGTGTAAGGGGGGAATATAATGGGACAGTCTAAGAGGGGAATATAATGGGACAGTGTAAGGGGAATATAATGGGACAGTGTAAGGGGGGAATATAATGGGACAGTGTATGGGGGAATATTATGGGACAGTGTAAGGGGGGAATATAATGGGACAGTGTAAGTGGGGCATATAATGGCACAGTGTAAGGGGAATATAATGGGTCAGTGTAAGTGGGGAATATAATGGCACAGTGTTAGGGGGGAATATAATGGGACAGTGTATGGGGGAATATAATGGGACAGTGTAAGGGTGGAATATAATGGGACAGTGTAAGGGGGGAATATAATGGGACAGCTTAAGGGGGGAATATAAAGGGAAAGTGTAAGGGGGGAATATAATGGGACAGTCTAAGGGGGGAATATAATGGGACAGTTTAAGGGGAATATAATGGGACTGTGTAAGGGGAATAGAATGGGACAGTGTTAGGGTGGAATAAACTGGGACAGTGTCAGGGGGGAATATAATGGGACAGTGTAAGGGGAATATAATGGGACTGTGTAAGGGGAATAGAATGGGACAGTGTTAGGGTGGAATAAAATGGGACAGTGTCAGGGGGGAATATAATGGGAGAGTGAAAGGGGGGAATCGAATGGGACTATGTAAGGGGGAAATATAATGGGACAGTGTAAGGGGGGAATATAATTGGACAGTGTAAGGGGGGAATATAATGGGACAGTGTAAGGGGGGAATATAATGGGACAGTTTAAGGGGGGATATAATGGGACTGGGTGAAGGGAATATAATGGGACCGCTTAAGGGGGGAATATAATGGGATAGTGGAAGGGGGGAATATAATGGGACAGCTTAAGATGGGAATATAATGGGACAGTGTCAGGGGGGAATATAATGGGACAGTATAAGGGGAATATAATGGGACAGTTTAAGGAGGAGAATATAATGGGACAGTGTAAGGAGGGGAATATAATGGGACAGTGCAAGGGGGGAATATAATGCGACAGTGTAAGGGGTGAATATAATGGGACAGTGTAAGGGGGGAATATAATGGGACAGAGTAAGGGGGAATATAATGGGACAGTATAATGGGAATAAAATGGGACAGTGTAAGGGGGGAATATAATGGGACAGCTTAAGAGGGGAATATAATGGGACAGCTTAAGGGGGGAATATGAAGGGAAAGTGTAAGGGGGGAATATAATGGGACAGTCTAAGGGGGGAATATAATGGGACAGTGTAAGGGGAATATAATGGGACTGTGTAAGGGGGGAATATAATGGGACAGTGTAAGGGGAATATAATGGGACTGTGTAAGGGGAATAGAATGGGACAGTGTTAGGGTGGAATAAAATGGAACAGTGCAAGGGGGGAATATAATGGGACAGTGTCAGGGGGGAATATAATGGGACAGTATAAGGGGAATATAATGGGACAGTTTAAGGAGGAGAATATAATGGGACAGTGTATGGAGGGGAATATAATGGGACAGTATAAGGGGAATATAATTGGACAGTTTAAGGAGGAGAATATAATGGGACAGTGTAAGGAGGGGAATATAATGGGACAGTGCAAGGGGGAAATATAATGCGACAGTGTCAGGGGTGAATATAATGGGACAGTGTAAGGGGGGAATATAATGGGACAGAGTAAGGGGGGAATATAATGGGTCAGTGTAAGGGGAATATAATGGGACAGTCTAAGGGGGGAATATAATGGGACAGCTTAAGGGGGAAATATAAAGGGAAAGTGTAAGGGGGGAATATAATGGGACAGTCTAAGGGGGGAATATAATGGGACAGTCTAAGGGGGGAATATAATGGGACTGTGCAAGGGGAATAGAATGGGACAGTGTTATTGTAGAATAAAATGGGACAGTGCAAGGGGGGAATATAATGGGACAGTGTAAGGGGGGAATATAATGGGACAGAGTAAGGGGGGAATATAATGGGTCAGTGTAAGGGGAATATAATGGGACAGTCTAAGGGGGGAATATAATGGGACAGCTTAAGGGGGGAATATAAAGGGAAAGTGTAAGGGGGGAATATAATGGGACAGTCTAAGAGGGGAATATAATGGGACAGTGTAAGGGGAATATAATGGGTCAGTGTAAGGGGGGAATATAATGGGACAGTGTAAGGGGGGAATATAATGGGACAGTGTATGGGGGAATATTATGGGACAGTGTAAGGGGGGAATATAATGGGACAGTGTAAGTGGGGCATATAATGGCACAGTGTAAGTGGAATATAATGGGTCAGTGTAAGTGGGGAATATAATGGCACAGTGTTAGGGGGGAATATAATGGGACAGTGTATGGGGGAATATAATGGGACAGTGTAAGGGTGGAATATAATGGGACAGTGTAAGGGGGGAATATAATGGGACAGCTTAAGGGGGGAATATAAAGGGAAAGTGTAAGTTGGGAATATAATGGGACAGTCTAAGGGGGGAATATAATGGGACAGTTTAAGGGGAATATAATGGGACTGTGTAAGGGGAATAGAATGGGACAGTGTTAGGGTGGAATAAACTGGGACACTGTCAGGGGGGAATATAATGGGAGAGTGAAAGGGGGGAATATAATGGGACTATGTAAGGGGGGAATATAATGGGACAGTGTAAGGGGGGAAGAAAATGGGACAGTTTAAGGGGGGATATAATGGGACTGGGTAAAGGGAATATAATGGGACCGCTTAAGGGGGGAATATAATGGGACAGTGGAAGGGGGGAATATAATGGGACAGCTTAAGATGGGAATATAATGGGACAGTGTCAGGGTGGTATATAATGGGACAGTATAAGGGGAATAGAATGGGACAGTATAAGGGAATATAATGGGACAGTTTAAGGAGGGGAATATAATGGGACAGTGTAAGGGGAATATAATGGGACACTGCAATGGGGAAATATAATGCGACAGTGTAAGGGGTGAATATAATGGGACAGTGTAAGGGGGGAATATAATGGGACAGAGTAAGGGGAGAATATAATGGGACAGTATAAGGGGAATATAATGGGACAGTGTAAGGGGGGAATATAATGGGACAGCTTAAGGGGGGAATATAATGGCACAGTGTAAGGGGGGAATATAATGGGACAGTGTAAGGGGAATATAATGGGTCAGTGTAAGGGGAATATAATGGGACAGTGTATGGGGGAATATAATGGGAGAGTGTAAGGGGGGAATATAATGGGACAGTGTAAGGGGGGAATATAATGGGACAGCTTAATGGGGGAATATAATGGGAAAGTGTAAGGGGGGAATATAATGGGACAGTCTAAGGGGGGAATATAATGGGACAGTGTAAGGGGAATATAATGAGACTGTGTAAGGGGGGAATATAATGGGACAGTGTAAGGGGGGAATATAATGGGTCAGTGTAAGGGGAATATAATGGGACAGTGTATGGGGGAATATAATGGGAGAGTGTAAAGGGGGAATATAATGGGACAGTGTAAGGGGGGAATATAATGGGACAGCTTAAGGGGGGAATATAAAGGGAAAGTGTAAGGGGGGAATATAATGGGACAGTCTAAGAGGGGAATATAATGGGACAGTGTAAGGGGAATATAATGGGTCAGTGTAAGGGGGGAATATAATGGGACAGTGTAAGGGGGGAATATAATGGGACAGTGTATGGGGGAATATTATGGGACAGTGTAAGGGGGGAATATAATGGGACAGTGTAAGTGGGGCATATAATGGCACAGTGTAAGGGGAATATAATGGGTCAGTGTAAGTGGGGAATATAATGGCACAGTGTTAGGGGGGAATATAATGGGACAGTGTATGGGGGAATATAATGGGACAGTGTAAGGGTGGAATATAATGGGACAGTGTAAGGGGGGAATATAATGGGACAGCTTAAGGGGGGAATATAAAGGGAAAGTGTAAGGGGGGAATATAATGGGACAGTCTAAGGGGGGAATATAATGGGACAGTTTAAGGGGAATATAATGGGACTGTGTAAGGGGAATAGAATGGGACAGTGTTAGGGTGGAATAAACTGGGACAGTGTCAGGGGGGAATATAATGGGACAGTGTAAGGGGAATATAATGGGACTGTGTAAGGGGAATAGAATGGGACAGTGTTCGGGTGGAATAAAATGGGACAGTGTCAGGGGGGAATATAATGGGAGAGTGAAAGGGGGGAATCGAATGGGACTATGTAAGGGGGAAATATAATGGGACAGT
>NW_027254289.1:0-5844 GCF_044704955.1 Pristiophorus japonicus
ATCAGGATTTTTCTATAGATCTGCACAATTTAGAACACACTACCATAGGTTGTGCACCAGACTGACACAATGGAATTTACCACTGTCTGAAATAATGGACTTTTCAGACATGTCATTTAAAATGGCGATAACTGTAGCAGAATTAAAGAAATAGCACAGGATAAAATACATCAGTGACCTTATTCTCAAGTATTGTTGCAAAAAAAGCACAGTATATGTTTAAAAAAAAACTTATAACACAATGGAAGGTACCCCAATTGGTGTCAGGATCTTGCTGTTTGTGAGGCTGGCAATTGAAATATGTTGTTTCTGTAACAACATTTAGCTCCTTTGAAGGTTTTTGATAAGATGAGGAGAGAAAAATGACTTCCTCTGGTTGAGGAGTAAGTGATGAGGGATATTCAATATTAAATGGTCACCAGGAAAATGAGAAAAATTAGAAGGAATTTTCATAGAATCATACAGCACAGAAGGATGCAATTTGGGCCATCATGCCTTATAAAAATTGACTGAAAAGCCTCTAAAGATACGCGAAGAGAAAAAGATTAGTGAAGACAAACGTAGGTCCCTTGCAGTCGGATTCAGGTGAATTTATAATGGGGAACAAAGAAATGGCAGACCAATTGAACAAATACTTTGGTTCTGTCTTCACGAAGGAAGACACAAATAACCTTCCGAAAGTACTGGGAGACCGAGGGTCCAGTGAGAAGGAGGAATTGAAGGATATCCTTATTAGGCGGGAAATTGTGTTAGGGAAATTGATGGGATTGAAGGCCGATAAATCCCTGGGGCCTGATAGTCTGCATCCCAGAGTACTTAAGGAAGTGGCCCTAGAAATAGTGGATGCATTGGTGATCATTTTCCAACAGTCTATCGACTCGGGATCAGTTCCTATGGACTGGAGGGTAGCTAATGTAACACCACTTTTTAAAAAGGGAGGGAGAGAGAAAGCGGGTAATTATAGACCGGTTAGCCTAACATCAGTGGTGGGGAAAATGTTGGAATCAATTATTAAGGATGAAATAGCAGCGCATTTGGAAAGCAATGACAGGATCGGTCCAAGTCAGCATGGATTTATGAAGGAGAAATCATGCTTGACAAATCTTCTGGAATTTTTTGAGGATGCAAGTAGTAGAATGGACAATGGAGAACCAGTGGATGTAGTGCATTTGGACTTTCAAAAGGCCTTTGACAAGGTCCCACACAAGAGATTGGTGTGCAAAATCAAAGCACATGGTATTGGGGGTAATATACTGACGTGGATACAGAACTGGTTGACAGACAGGAAGCAGAGAGTCGGGATAAACGGCAGGCAGTGACTAGTGGAGTGCCGCAGGGCTCAGTGCTGGGACCCCAGCTCCTTACAATATACATCAATGATTTGGATGAAGGAATTGAGTGTAATATCTCCAAGTTTGCAGATGACACTAAACTGGGTGGTGGTGTGAGCTATGAGTGGACGCTAAGAGGCTGCAGGGTGACTTAGACAGATTAGGTGAGTGGGCAAATGCATGGCAGATGCAGTATAATGTGGATAAATGTGAGGTTATCCACTTTGGGGGCAAAGACAGAATATTATCTGAATGGCGGCAGATTAGGAAAAGGGGAGGTGCAACGAGACCTGGATGTCATGGTTCATCAGTCATTGAAAATTGGCATACAGGTGCAGCAGGCAGTAAAGAAGGCAAATGGTATGTTGGCCTTCATAGCTAGGGGATTTGAGTATAGGAGCAGGGAGGTCTTACTCCAGTTGTACAGGGCCTTGGTGAGATCTCATCTGGAATATGTGTTCAATTTTGGTCTCCTAATCTGAGGAAGGACATTCTTGCTATTGAGGGAATGCAGCGAAGGTTCACCAGACTGATTCCCGGGATGGCCGGACTGACATATGAAGAGAGACTGGATCAACTGGGACGTTATACATTGGAGTTTAGAAGGATGAAAGGGGATCTCATAGAAACATACAAGATTCTGACGGGACGGGACAGGTTAGATGAAGGTAGATTGTTCCCGATGTTGGGGAAGTCCAGAACCAGGGGACACAATCTTAGGATAAGGGGTAGGCCATTTAAGACTGAGATGAGGAGAAACTTCTTCACTCAGAGAGTTGTTAACCTGTGGAATTCCTTGCCAGAGAGTTGTTGATGCCAGTTCATTGGATATATTCAAGAGGGAGTTAGATGTGGCCCTTACGGCTAAAGGGATCGAGGGGTATGGAGAGAAAGCAGGAAAGGAGTACTGAGGGAATGATCAACCATGATCTTATCGAATGGTGGTGCAGGCTCGAAGGGCCGAATGGCCTACTCCTGCACCTATTTTCTATACTTCTATGCTGGCTATTTGAAACAGCCATCCAATTAGTCCCACTCCCCTGCTCCTCTGCCTGCAAATGTTTCCTTTTCAAATATATATCCCATTCAGATTTGAAAGTTACTACTGAGTCAGGCAGCGCATTCCAGAGCATAACACACTGCGTGAAAAAAATTCCTGTCTCCCCTCTAGTTCCTTTGCCAATTATCTAAACTCTGTGATCTTTGGTTACTTGCCACCCACCAGTGGAAACAGTTTCTCCTTATTGACGATCAAAACTGTTCAGCATTTTGAACATCTCTATTAAATATCCCCTTAACCTTTTCTATTCCTAAGGAGAACAATCCCAGCTTCTCTATTCTCTCCACATAACTGAAGTTCCTCATCCCTGCTATCATTCTGGTGATTCTCCTCTGCACTTTTTCCAAGATCTTGACATTCTGCCTTAAGTGTGGTGCCCAGAATTAGACGCAATACACCAGTTGAGGCATAATCAGTGATTTATGAAAGTCTAGCATAACTTCCTTGCTTTTGTACTCTATGCCTCTATTTATAAAGTTCATATTGCTTTAAAAAACCCAGCTTTATCAACTTGTCCAGCCACCTTCAAAGATTTATGTATGCCAGGTCTCTCTGTTCCTGCACCCCTTTAAAATAGTACACAGACATTTTCTACACAGACAGTAGCTAGAGCCTGGAACACTTTACCACAGGGAATAGTTGAGGCAGAAGCCTTTGCTTTTTTTTTTAAATGGAAAAGTAGATAGAAAACATTTGAATCTATGGGGAGAGAGTAGGGATTACTTTTGTATTGCTTTAACAAACAGCCTGCACAGATACTTGCTATAAACTTTCATGGTTCTTTAGAGCCTTGGGAATTTTGTTTTCCACAAGTACAAGGGCGCAGTACGGCCTCATCCTCGAATATTGCTTTAAGAATCTCAGGAAGTCAGAGCCCTATTTATAACAGAAAAAACACATTTGGTTTGAATCAGGTTGATTAAGTCAACTCATGCACCAGATGATATCAAATTTCCAGTGCAGCGCACATGCTGTGTTTCTCAGGAAAGCAAAGGGTTGAGATAAGGATTGTTTACAACAAGCCTCATTCAAATGATATTAATTCACAACTAACATTAAACTGGCATTGAGTGGATGTTTAAAAAAACATATAGATGGTGCAATAGGGTGCATCCAGAGACAACGGTAATAAGGACAGATATCTCACAAAATTGACTCTGATTCATTACAACACTTGCAGGTGACAAAGAGGATATGTGGCTGTTTGCCTTTCTGAAGTATAGTACAATCACTTTTGTGTGGTGGACTTTTCCACAAAAATCCCCACTATGAACATGCTGTGTATCGAAATGTTGCATCACCGAACTATAGGATATAAATACTTCCCAACAATTTCTCACTTGAAGCAAGACCAGGAAGATGGTGGGGGGGGGCGGGAGATTAGATGAGAAACGGGAGAAATTAGGCCTTTTTTCATTGCAAAAGCCAGTCTCACGTACTTTGTAACACTCAGCTCAAGAGTAGCATTGGCAGAGAATATAAAATAAAATAGGGTCAGGTGTAAAACAGGCTTCTGATTCGCTATCACACGTCTTGCGCTGGTACCCGCGAATAATTTCATCAACATTGAGTCCAAGGCTCATCCTTCTACTACCTGAACTCTTCAACCAGAAGTTCTCTAAAGCTTTTACCTCTACTACCCAGCCAGCAGATATTTCATTATTCTTTGATTAAGGGAGTTGCCCCTAATATTTGTTTTAAATTTACTTTTAACCAATTTAATTTATGCTTTCTGTTTTTATTTTATTGGCTTAATTTGAAGTATCCGGGTATACTTTATCCATATCCATTTCACATACCTTGATGAGTAGCCCCATTAACCCCTTTCTTAGCCCCCTCAGTAACACTGCCCGTCTCCGCCTCTGCTGCTGAAACCCTCATCCATGCCTTTGTTACCTCTAGACTTGACTACTCCAAAGCACTCCTGGCTGGCCTTCCACATTTTACCCGACGTAAACTTGAGGTCATCCAAAACTCGGCTGTCCGTGTCCTAACTCGCTCCAAGTCCCGTTCACCCATCACCCCTGTGCTTGCTGACCGCCACTGGTTCCCTGTTAAGCAACGCACAGATTTCAAAATTCTCATCCTTGTTTACAAATCCCTCTATGACCTTGCTCCTGCCTATCTCTGTAATCTCCTTCAGTCTCACAACCCTCACTCCCAAGATATTTGCGCTCTTGATCATCCTTGATTATAATCGCTCAGCCATCGGTGGCCGTGCCTTCTGTTACCTTGGCACTAAGCTCTGGAACTCCCCCCGCCCTCCCGCCCCACCCCACCCAAAACCTCTCTACCTCTCCTCCTTTAAGACGCTCCTTAAAACCTACCTCTTTGTCCATGCTTTTGGTCATCTGCCATAATTTCTTCTTATGTGGCTCGATGTCAAACTTTTGTCTTAAAAGACTCCTGTAAAGCGCCTTGGGATGTTTTACTACATTAACGGTGCTATATAAATACAAGTTGTTGTTCCTTGTAGACTACACAGAAACATAGAAAATAGGTGCAGGAGTAGGCCATTCGGCCCTTCGAGCCCGCACCACCATTCAATAAGATCATAGCTGATCATTCACCTCAGTACCCCTTTCCTGCTTTCTCTCCATACCCCTTGATCCCTTTAGCCGTAAGGGCCATATCTAACACCCTCTTGAATATATCCAATGAACTGGCATCAACAACTCTCTGTGGTAGAGAATTCCACAGGTTAACAACTCTCTGAGTGAAGAAGTTTCTCCTCATCTCAGTCCTAAATGGCTTACCCCTTATCCTTAGACTGTGTCCCCTGGTTCTGAACTTCCCCAACATCGGGAACATTCTTCCTGCATCTAACCTGTCCAGTCCCGTCAGAATTTTATATGTTTCTATGAGATCCCCTCTCATCCTTCTAAACTCCAGTGAATACAGGCCCAGTTGATCCAGTCTCTCCTCATATGTCAGTCCAGCCATCCCAGGAATCAGTCTGGTGATCCTTTGCTGCACTCCCTCAATAGCAAGAATGTCCTTCCTCAGATTAGGAGACCAAAACTGAACACAATATTCTAGGTGAGGCCTCACCAAGGCCCTGTACAACTGCAGTAAGACCTCCCTGCTCCTATACTCAAATCCCCTAGCTATGAAGGCCAACATACTATTTGCCTTCTTCACCGCCTGCTGTACCTGCATGCCAGCTTTCAATGACTGATGTACCATGACACCCAGGTCTCGTTGCACCTCCCCTTTTCCTAATCTGCCGCCATTCAGATAATATTCTGCCTTCGTGTTTTTGCCACCAAAGTGGATAACCTCACATTTATCCCCATTATACAGGGTGTGAGCTTCTTTAAATCTCTTTACAGTTCATCCCCATTTTGCTTTTCTATGCAAACTCTCCATGCTTATATGTACATTTCTTGTAACATGGTGGCCAGAATCACACACTGTGATTACTCTATGTGAGGTTTGCCCAATGCACTCAGC